>NW_010541245.1:0-27472 GCF_000687285.1 Phaethon lepturus | reverse complement strand
CAGCAGGAAAAGATAAATTAAAATTGATTTTTAGAAGCAAACTTCTGTGACCTTCTTCATTGCACCCAGGAGTATCTATAACATCTGTCATTTATTATATATCCTGGTTGGGATTTTCAATCATCCACTGAGCTTGGGCATTTAAAATCCAATATGCACCTTTGACTATATCTATGCGAAGTCTCATGAGTTTTGACCATTTGGTAGAACAGCATTCCACAAAAGAGGGAAGTGTCTGCACCTTTTCACCTTATTCTTATTATTAAGAATATACAATTTAGGATCTTATTTGAAAATTACACCTTTAAAATTTGAGCTTTTGGTACAACTAGAATAGATTCTGTAGATTTACCCTATCCTTGCCAATCTTTACAATCTTTCTTTGCAAAACAGAGATGGCAGATTCTCAAATATTTTCATTTTTCCAAAAATTACCCCAGTAAAACCAGTGGTTAGTGATAACAGCTATTCAGTGCGCTCAATGGACATAAAATGTGATAGCACTAGCTGTGTAGGAACTGCTAAGTAAATACGGTGTAAGTTTCAGAGTTACCTATCCTGATCTCATCTTAGGGATCACAGTTCAAACAGAAGGTCTTCCAGACTTCTGGAGATTTTCTTAAGATGGAGACTGTCTTCAGAAGCTGCCCACCGATTTCCCAGGATACAAGAAGATTGGTATTCCCCACAGTGAGAGGCCAGCAGTGGTACCTCTGTCAAACTGGGTACCAAACAGTTGCATGGTAAAATTCTGCTAATGGTGCCAGCCAACGTTATCAGTGCATTTGCATCCCCATGCTCCGCCAGGGCTGTCGAGCCTCCTGGTAATCCTGGTAGTCCAAAGGAAGGCAGCCTTGTCTGCAGGTTGGGTCAGCCGATGACATAAAGAGCTGGGGAAAAGGCATATACAAGGTCAGGTCCACCAGAGTTTACTGGGTAAAGGGCAGAGCTGTGCAAACACGACTGCATCAGTCTGGCTAAAAACATTTACGTAAAAAATAAAAATGGCTCTAAGCATGGAAAAGTTGGCGATCTTTATTCTAAAGTTACTGGGAAACCTATATATGCCAGTTCAAAAACAGTCTTTTTAGAACAGAATGAGTCTTCAGTGTCCTTGCTCTCTTTTTATAGGCAATAAAATGATCTCCCACATTTCCAAACACTCCTTTCTGCCTTTAGAATTCACTCAGTCAGAAGAAACAGTTTTGAACGTCTTCTCTATTAACAACTACATTCCCCCAACTGCTTCAAGTCAAAGCAACATGATTGATTGTAAAGCAAGGCATCCTCATTTCAATTACTTCCAATTTTCTATTTTTCTCTGAAAAGCAAGTCCAGGCCATTAGTACAGTTGAGGGTTAGACAAAAAGTTTCCAAAAACAGCTAACATAATGCAACGAAAGTCATTTTGTAACACAGAAAAATACAAGTACAGTTATACAAGTGTTTTTGTTCCAAGAACAATTGTAAGTGGATTTTGTTTTGATTTTGAAAAATCTCCAATATCTCAGGGTAGTTGCAGTAGACCACACACTGGAAAAATTACGTGTTTTTCGGGTCACTGTGTAATAAGAAAGGATTTTTCTCTCTGAGACAGAAAAGGCCTATTCAAGCTTGGAAAGGGAGTGCAAGTCGGAAGAATGAAGCATCAGGAAGCTGGGGAGATAGGTTATAATTGTATGAGGATGATTTGGTCTAGTTGTCTGAGCAGCTGCCAGGGAATTAGGAGAAGACAGCTTCTACTTTTTTCATCAAATAAATACCAGTTTTATGGTAGCTGCTATTAGGGGTTACTCCATCTCTGGTTGTCTATCCGGAGAGAAGAGGTTTTGCAACACAAAGTATAGCATATATATGCAACACAAAGTATAGCATATATAATATAGAAGATAAACTGGGAGGATAAGTATCAATTCATTTCAGATAGCGGGTTTTGTGCCAAAGTTTTTGTGGTATGGTCACATAGTACTCTGCAGGAAGACAATACATAAACATCTGCATCATTTATGGATGAAGATCCACTCCAGGCTGTCGACAAGTAAACAGCAGATAAACTGTAAACTGAGAGTCAGTTGTGACTTTCCCCCGACTTCACAACCCACTGTAGTAAGCCAGTTCCATAACTTACTTTCCAGGTGATTTTGCTGCAGTTATTGGGCAATTTTGGATGGACTCCACTGAGTACATTTTTTTAAATATTTTTTTTAGTAATAAAACAAAATAAAAGGTTTTATAGCCTTGATGTGTTTCTGGCACATTTTAAAAACTGCTGCTAATA
Organism: Phaethon lepturus; assembly: GCF_000687285.1. Taxonomy (NCBI): domain Eukaryota; kingdom Metazoa; phylum Chordata; class Aves; order Phaethontiformes; family Phaethontidae; genus Phaethon; species Phaethon lepturus. The sequence goes on along the minus strand of NW_010541245.1, from coordinate 25,194 downwards.
AAACTTTCCCAAGATGAAACAAGAGGAAAAAATGACCAAGCTGCAGCAATGTAAATATCTCACAACTTTTTTTTTTTTTTTTTTTTTTTTTGGGGGGGGTGGGTGGGTAAAGTTGGGCTTTTATGCAGAAAACTGGGAAACATCAGCACATAAAAAGATTGTGTTAGGAAAGAAAACCCATGTAAGCACAACTTACAGCGTGGAACAGCATCATGTTTCTAGCAGCCCATCTTAAAGGTAGTTTGAAAGAATCATGTTTTCGTGCACACTAAGGGCTTGCTCCTGCTGACCACTGAAGTCAGTGACAATTCACCAAATGTCCCTAAAGCAGCAAACTGGCTCATACGTATGGCACCGGGCAGAGAGCCAAGAGATCTGAGTTCAGTTCTCAGCCTGATACAAAATCCCTGTGCGATTTCTGTCCAGTCTCCCTGGGCCTCAGCCTCTCATCCATAAAGAACAGTGATCTGTCTTTCAGTTCTCTGAATAGTCATAGTCTCCCTCCTGGCATGCCAAAGCCTTTGTTTTTGGTGTGTTTTTTAGGTGCAATTGTGATTTAACAAGAAATGACTAATACACACCCTTAATCATCACAACAACTCTAGCATCATACAGCTCTGCAGTGACTCTTGTACACTGCTCTACCCACTCCTGCAGGAGATAAAGCATGCCAAATGTATAGTCACTTAAAAACACGCCTTAAGCACTACTCATCTGCAGTAGGCCGACCTATGTATACAATACTGATCTTTACGAGCATCATAAAACACAAAGTGCGTGAGCTGGTTGATTTTCAAGGATCGCCTCCTCCATGCTTGAAAACGGTCCATCCTGATGAGCAGGAAGTCAAAGTGAGCTTACCAAGAGACCTGCATGGATGAACAAGGAGCTCCTGATGATATTCCCTGTATAGTATCAATGCACTTTTTCACTTCTGAGATCAGAGGCAGAATATGAACTACAACGTTGTTATTTGTCTTAGACTACCAGGCAACATTTTTAGCTAATGTTCTTGCATGAAATCGACCGCGAGAGGGCACCAGTACTGCTCTAAAAAACAACAACAACAAAAAGACAAAACCAAGTAGCTAAACAAATAAATGGGAATTTGCTTACAAACTGCTTACAAAGTTGAAAGGCACAGGATAGCATGTTGCATGGTCATGAGTCATCCACCCACAGAAAGCCCAAGTGTCAGTAGCTATGTGGGTCCACTGCACTGAGGAGAAAATCACCCAACTACCTAGAGCCAACAGAGCTGGTGCTTTTTCTGCTTCCCCTACAAGACTCCCTTTGCTTACAGACCCCCTTTCCTTAGGGTGGATGGGTGAAAGGTTCACACATCTTTTTGCATCAGTGTTGTCCAGAGCCTCCCTCTGCAGCATCTCTGTCCTACCTCAGGCCTCCCACACAAGAGCAGTAGTCATCTTCTCTGCTAGTCTCGGGAGGCTCATCCCCTTCTCTCTCAGCAGAGAAAGGCTTTCCATTCCTGAAAGCCAGGTGAAGAGCAATGTCTGAAACCACATGTTTTCAGCCCAGCAAGCCCTAGCAATGGGTTTGCTCGTTACACAGTCTTTTCAATGCATATTATCTATGAGGGGGGACTGAATGGTAACTCACAGAACTAAAAGAATGAACAGCTATAGCTCAAGCTGAACAGCTGACCTCCAAGACTGGGAAGAGTTGTTTTTTCCACAGAGACATCACCATAAGGAATTCCTCTAGAAACAAGAGAAAAGAAAAAGCATATTATTTTTCAAGACTGCATCCTGAATATCTGATTGAAAATTATGCCATGAAAAACAAAACCCTTGGCTTCACAAAATCTCCCAGTGAGATCTCCCTGCCAAATACCATCTAGGATACAGACATTTGCACCAAGAGAAAAATGTCTACAAATACCCCATTCAAGAGCAAGTGCAATTATGTATGAACATATAGATCACTCGCAAAGCTGATTTTGCTTACAAAGGAAAATACCTCATTGCTAAAAGATTCGTACGGTTAAGCTAAACCTTTTCCTGCAGCATTGACTGAATACAAAAGGATTGTTCTTTTTTGTTTTGGCTGTAAGTGAACAAAATGCTGTTTTCAACTAGATGCTTCTCCCGAGTTTTTGTGACAGTTGGATTAATTCCATGCAATTCTTCTGTGAAAGTAAATTTATTCTGAATGTCCCGGTAAATTTCTGGCAGTTCACAGGAATCTCCCAGTTGGGGCACATCCATTGCAAAGAACACCAGGTAAGCCAGAAATGGGGGAAAATTAAAATAACTCAATCTAAAATCAGGGTAGAAGGTAATATATCTACAATGAGAGTCAGAAGGGTGTTTTGTAATACCAGCCTTACAGTCTAAACTTGACGAACCTTTTTGCACTATTCGAATAGCTGTTTCTTCTGCTGTATTTGTAACGGTATGTGCCAGAAAAACAGCAATGAAGTTCCAAAAAGCATGTATTCATTTGAAAAGAAAATTAATTTATAATTAACTTAATAATTTATAATTAATTGGGGGGTTGGACTAGATGACCTTTAAAGGTCCCTTCCAACCCAAACTATCCTATGATTCTATGCTTGCATATTCCACAATGAACTGTGCATAAAATAAGACTATTTTCTTCAATCCAGGTTGTTGTAAAATCATGTTTGTTTAAAAATGTGTGTCTTGTCGTTGAGCAATTCTTAAAGTACTGAAATTATTTCTAATACAGTTACCAGGCCAAAAGGCAAAAAAATATACTGATTTTGATTCAACTGTTGTTCCTAGCTCCAAATGAGTTACCCAAAATACAAAGTTGTAGTCTGCGCTTTCTTTTTCCCCCTTGCAATCTAAATGTTCATATTAGAAATGCAGAGGTGAAGATTCTTTTAATCCAAGCCTAAAGGCCTTTGATGTTGAAGAAGATACATTTTCCCAAACAAGCTGTGCAGTTCCTGTGTTAATTAGGAGGTATGGAATGCTCTTTAATAAGCGCAGAAGAATGACAGGTGTCTGAGGTCATACAATGATTACATGTTCTGAAAAGTGGTTCCTTTGCCTGTTGGTTTTAGCCAAACTTGTTCTTTCCTTTTGGTCAGGAACCAACCTGCAAGAGGCACAGGTATTACACAGGCAGTTTGGATCTGGTGCCACAGATGACTAGAGGCTTGACCTACAGTCCTGGGAAGTCAATGCAAAGACTCCCACCAGGCTTTGGCGCAGGTCCTAAATTTTTACATGCGGGAGACATGCTACAAAATCATGGTAAACAGCAAGTCAGAAATAAACTGTTGCTTAGTTCTGTTTAGCCACCCTCTCCCGTTACTGAGGTCTCCTAACAGAGAAGGTGAAGGAGCACACAGTGGGCTCACCAGGGGTCACCCGATTCTGAAGATGGCTTTTCCACCCTCGTTCTGTCACTTGCCCCAGGGCTGTGCAAGAGGAGCTGATGAGATGCTGCGTAAAATGCGGTTCAATTCTTGCACGTTGCAGAAAGACTGCAGCAAGGCTGGCTTCGTACAGGCAGGCAAGGACGTGGTATTTCCAGACCTTCGTTTACCTGCTGTTGGGACCCCTTAGGCTGTTAAATGCTCTCACATAAGCAGTCCAATTGACTGGCTTAGTGTACGTGTCCGATCCTGTAATCCCAGTTTGCTTTTCAAAGCTCCAGATGTATTTACTTTCTATACAATGCTCCAATGCAAAATACGATTATTTTTAATACGGTATTTGTTCTACTTTTCCTCACTTTCTAACCCCATCTTCAAATTCACCAACAGCAGCAACTCAGGAATGTAAAACAGGTCCTTTGGGAGCTATATAAATTTGGGGAAAATAGTGCTGTTTTACAAAGCCCTTCTGAAATCTTATTTAAAACAGTTAAAATTGGTCATCTCACCAATAGCTTAACCCGATTTAACAGTCAAAAATACCATGCATACATAGTAGCATTTTAAATGGATGGTGGAACTGGGTAAAAGGGACATCACCAAGATAAAAGCTGCAATTATTAAAACTGCAACAATTGCAGTATTAATTTTCCTTTTTAATTTCCAGAAGGTTTGTTTCCATTACATATTTAAGTGACAAGATGCTAGCAGCATAATGACTTTTATTTCTCACTCCCACTCACAATTACTGTTTGCAGGGTTTTAGTTACCAACACTGGTGGGACAGTCTGAAATCCAGTACAGAATTTTAGAATATAGTAAAGATAAATAGCGTTATGGAAAATATGCAGACAACACTTCTAATAGTGATAATTTTGCACTTCATTCTTCTCTCATTTTCATCACATTTGCCAGAAGCTTAACTGCATCTTCTACTTACTCCAGGCACTGCTTTTAGCCTTCAATGCAAATCGTACCCATTCAACAGAAAAAAAATAAGCTTTTGCCTTTTGATCACCCTAAGCCCGCTTTGTAGAGCGGCAATACCTGACAATGCTTTTCTATTTTATCAGGTGGGAGCTTGCAAAGAACAGTTTGCAGTGATGAAATTAACAGCAATGAAGATTTACATGTTGAGAATATGGTATATGCTTGTGCCGGTAATACAGCTGAATACAGCTGAAGATTTCCAGTGGACAAAGAATAATCCAGGCTCTTTCTATTATGGCACTTTTCCAGCTGGTACTTTTGAGCTACAGTTGATTGTGGGTTTTATAATGCTCTAGGATCTACTTGTGTGTTTGCATGAGAAAGCTACTGGGGAAATGGCAGAAAGAAAAATTCAGGCTCTTGCAGAATGCATACTTAGTATTATCTTCCGCACCTAGCCCTGGAAATATTCACATAACTCTGCGCTGCATATAGTCACTTAAAACAGTAAACTCAGAGTAAATGCTAATAGATTGATATTTCATATCCAGACCTCCCTTTCCTGTCTGTGATTGAATAAGATGCACAGTATAACAAATCACACCTAAGAACACTTCTCATTTTTCATAAATTATCTACAACTAATGAAGAATTATAAACTAAAAATATCCTTTGTTATGCAGCTAACTTAAGAAATGAATGTGAGTGAAATAATTGTGTTGGGTTTGCTTCAAAGCTGTTTAGTATTATCCAATTCACTCTTCAGTACTGCTTTAGGAAATTTTGTCCTTTCTCCAGCATATATTTATACACACTCACACATTTCATTCAACTGAAAACACAACTAAAAAGATATAGGCACTGATTCGTTTCCATGCTTAAATTTTTAAGTGGCCTATGAAATGGATTAATCACGTCCTTTTGTATAATAATAGGAATAGAATCCAGAATCTTTCTATATATTTTATGTAACAACAGCTAAACTTGTAATCGCTAAAAACCACATAAAAACTAGCAGGTAAAAATTATGTGGGAACCTAATTTTTTCTTGCAGTAAGGTATTTCTGCCACGCTACCAATGCACTACCTCATCACTGTCAAATAATAGCAACAAGGTTTAATATATGAAAGAATTAGATTCCTTTTTCAGTGCATCAGAAAAGGAGCCCTTTAGTCTATGCCACTTTTTCAGACCGTCCCTTGTTATGCACCGATAAAGTTTCACGTAGAAAACATCAGTCCCATGTTCAGTAAGCATGCAATCATGCACATTTCACACCAAGCTATGCAGCCGTGAAGGTGTATCAATTGCTTTCTTACACAAAAATTTAGTACGAAGACCAGTTTTGCAGGAAAATGTTTAAATTATAACTCTCTTCCTTTTACCTTTAGGTTTTTTATGGGGTGTTGGAAGTTCTGCATACCAGACTGAAGGGGCCTGGGACAAGGATGGGAAAGGACCAAGTATCTGGGATGCTTTTACTCACAAGAAAGGGGAAGTGTTTAGAAACGAAACAGGAGATTCAGCATGTGATGGCTACTACAAAGTTAAGGTATTGTTAAAGAGGAACCACCCCTCTAGAAACATTCTGGAGCCATTTCATGATACTGATTTCCCATTTTGAAATAACAGCAAAGATTAAATTCTTTAGTTGCTCTCTAGGGTCGTTTAACTTCAGAAGCCTAGGGATGATATTTTCAATTAGTTCAGTAAGATATTCTTTCCTAATAACCTCATAAAACCAGTAATACCACAGTATTTCCCAAATAGGTCTCAGTTTTTCAGGATTTTTCTGTCCAAAGAAATATTCCAAATTTTGTGGGAAGTCCAAATGCTTAGCTAGAACAACAATGAATGCATTTGATCTTTGAATAAAATTAACACCTTTTGTTGTGTGTTTGAGCAGCTTTAAGGGTTTTCTACATATATTTAAGAATAATAAAACCATCAGATGCTTTACAATTCAGTCTGGATGTTTTCCAGTTTTTTGAATGGATAATAAATAAATAATAAATGCAGCTCTATGAGCAATATGGTTCCAAGCTTAAAACTATCAAAAACAATTTTAGAATTACTGTCCTAGAGGAAAGACAGATACACAGCAAGAGGAATCCAAATGACTGTGATAAGCCAATATTACCTAATTTGAATTCCAACTAATTTGGTAAAAGTTATATTCCACTGAGGTTTTTCCACATATATGAAATCCAAAGGACAACCAGAGGTTTCAGCAAGAACTAAGCGGAAAGAAACTAATTATGCCTTACTATTCTAAAATATGAAAATGCATGAGAGATTTCATTAGATCTCTCTGAAACAAGCAAAAACATGAAAGAACAGCTTAATAAAAACCGACAGAGAAGTTGGAACTCTGAGGCTTACGAGGCTGTTGCATCAGAAGAGACTGACACAATGACGACAGGACCTATTTTTCAGAGAAGATTCAGGTGCAACTAATAGTATTTCAACGTTTACTCACTACTGTAGGCTCATATTTTGACAGTTTCTGAAACTTGCTTGCATGTGTTCAGTTACATGGTCCTCTATGTAAAAGCACTCTTTCTCTATTTGCTTTCATCATCAGAATTCTCTTTGCATTGGCTCATATATCATCAATTTCTAATTTCATTTAATATTGAAGAGGTATGATTTCTTAGAAAAAGAACTGAATTTATTTTTTTGTGCTAACTCCACTATGAGACAGTCATGAAAGCCTGTGTAGCCATGTTTTTGTGCCTAAGCTGAAATGTTTGAGGTCAGGATTTACAGGCTTACATTCATTTTTAAAACATGCACATTACAAATTCTGACATAAATATAATTGTGTTGCAGTTTTTCAACTAAATTTCCATCCTCTATTTGATGGTGAATCCATTCAGTTTCCATGGTTGTTAACTCAACACATTACAAGAATTCTTTACAGAGTCAAGAAAAAAAAAGGTGAAAAAGGAAGTATACAAGTAGAAAGAGCCATCATCTTAAAGCAAACGCAGAAAATAACTGATAGAATCCTCTTTTGTCCAGGTCTTCCATAGATTTTCTGCATTCAGTATTATTTAAGACAGATGAATAACTGAAGAGTTATTCTGCTTGGACTTGAGTTATTTTAATTGGTTTCTCTTTTCACAGGATGATATTCAGTTACTGAAGGAGCTGAAAGTTAATCACTATCTATTCTCTATCTCATGGCCTCGGATTATGCCCACTGGCATCAAATGTAAGCATAACAATTTCACCATATTCTTACCAGTATTAGTAGGCAAATAATTTTACTCCCGAGTATACCATAGTTGCTTGACATTACTGTTAAAAGGATTTCTGTTTCTTTGCCTGCAGAACAGTTTAACCATTACACATCCATTACAGTACACCCATCACTGTAATGTGAAATTCCTTGGTTAAAATTTTTAGATTTCTATTCTTCCAGTTATTTGAAAAACAGTCCAGGTAATTTCTTGTCTGTGCGTGCAACCAGCAGAGCAACTGAATGAGAAGGGAATACAGTTCTACAACGATACAATTAATAGTCTTCTGGAAAACAATATTATCCCTATTGTGAGCCTCTACCATTGGGATCTTCCACAGGTTAGACAATATTTAAATTACTGAAATGTCTAATATAAATGTTTTGATAGGAAGTTTATTTCTAAGTTTAAGGACTATGTGTACTTTAGCAAAATGCTTAAAGATGTTTTTAAGTGTGTTTATAATTATTTTCTATTCATTTGCATTTTATATACACGGTAGTTTATACACATTAAAGTTTTGAAAAATCTCCTTCTGAGCTACTGAAATATAAATAAAAGTCTCTGGGCAACTGAACTTTAAATAACATTATTGATTCTTGAAATTCTTATTTGTGAAGGTTCTCCAAGAAAAGTATGGTGGCTGGCAAAATATAAGCATGGTAAATTATTTTAATGATTATGCAAACCTGTGTTTTGAGAAGTTTGGCGATCGTGTGAAACACTGGATTACTTTTAGTAATCCTTGGGTAAGTTACCAACACTTTCCTTCCAATCACTCCCATTACATTACATCATTCCCAAAATTCTGTGAAAGTGACACTAGAGGAAGAGACTTACGCCATTAATCTTTGTGCCCCAAAATCTCAGTGGCCAGATTCTGCACAAGGGCAGAGTTTCAAGACATGAAATTCCAGTCAAGTTTTGAAAAATCATCAGCTAAAGAGAGAGGCACAGAAATCAGAAAGGCACTTGTAACTTGCCCTTCATGCATGTCATTGGGGAACAGCAAGCTGGCGAGCCAGTCCGCTAACACGAGTCACCAACACATTGCTTCCAACAAGCCACAGCGTATTACCAACCGAGCGGCAGGGTAGTAGATGGGAGCCAAGGGGAGAGGAAGGAAAAAGAGGGCTGGAGAGAAACAATTGAGACACAGACCATGCAGAAGAGCACAGGATCTAAGTCCAAAGGAGGGTAGCAAATTCATTAGCTCTGCTGTTCAGAGAATAACTAACTCTTATGTATTTGCAGGCAGTTGCTGAAAAGGGGTATGAAACAGGAGAACATGCACCAGGACTGAAGCTCGGTGGATGCGGAGCGTACAAAGCAGCGCACCATATAATTAAAGTAAAACTAAAATCATGCTGTAAATTAGGTGTGAATTAAGAATTTTTAGCAGCATGATCAAGTTTTTTAATTCTGCTCTTTAAAAAGGAATATAATTTTGTAATGATGCCATTTCCAACTAGCACATAAAATTATCACACTATTTTAAATGTCCAATGCATATTCATGTGCAGCAGGAGAAGCTAGGTGCTTGTTGTGACACTTTGCTGGAACAACATAAATTCTTCCTTGTAATTTAAGTGTTTCTTTAAAACATAATGTGAAACTGGTTGAGTAAGAAAATAACCAGGTTACTCTAGAAAAAGAAGTCCTGACTTGTTGAAATGAATTTTGCAGGTGACTTCAGTAAGTCTAGGTCGTGTAAAAATAAACTTTCACTTGCCTGAACAAATTAGGCAAAGACACCCAAAGACTGGAATCAGTGGAGAGGACACTATACTGAATGCTGCATATCACCTATGGGAAAGAATGTTGTATAAATGCTTTTTTGGCATCTCACATGAAATTATATTTTCAGACACACCTTAGTGCAAAAACTGCTCTTGACCTTCACTGGCTTTCTATATTATAACTGATTAAAATGTGCATATCATTATTTTTTTTTTAACTTACAGACTCACGCAAAGGTATGGCACTCTTACAACAACACATGGCGTAGTGAGCAGCAAGGTAACAAGGATTCATTCTGTAATTATGCTTCTATTTGTATTAAGGGCTTAAAGATTATGTATAAACTGCAAAATTGTCACTTTATGTTTTAAGGTATGGTTGGAATTTCCCTAACTAGTGACTGGGGTGAACCTGTTGATCCACATAGCCAGACAGATAGAGACGCTGCTGAAAGATACATACAGTTTCATTTGGGATGGTTTGCAAATCCAATTTACAGAGGAGACTATCCAGAAATTATGAAGAATTATGTAGGTAAGCCCCAGTAACACACTATAACATGAATAAATTACACACATCATATTGTAGTGGAACAGCCCCTGACCAACGTGTAGTTTACTCAAGTACGAGGACATAGGTGACACAAGGCTAAGGAACAAATGGCCCATGGGCTGGACACAGCCCCTGAGCAGTTTGGGGAACATACTGGAACTAAAAAGTTGAGCTGCTGTTGACCCCAACAGTTGCACACTTGAGTGCTCCAAACTGGAAAGGAAGAAACTACCTCGCTTTTCAGTTACAGTCCATTTTTACTGGCCTAACCAAGACAGGGAGTTGTTAAATATTTTTCTAGATTTTCCACCTAAGAACAAAGAACCAGCAATTTTTCATCACTAAAGCTTGCATTTCTACTGGGTTTCACTATCTTTTTTTCACAGAATGAACAAGATAGGCAATGTACACAGCAGCAAAGCACTTCTGTCCTTGTCACTTTAGGTTTCCAAGCATTCTGTTGACATTGTCATGCTCTTTAGAAAAAACCCTCAGCATTTTCATTCACTGTCTTCTCCATGTATTGTACTCAACTTACCTCTCCAAACCAAAAGGAGGCAAGATTATTTTATCTTAAAAAAAGCAATCAAGCTAAAGTGTCCTCTACACTAAGTTCAGGAAAACCGTATTTATTGTTGGTGAGATAAAGAAAACAAATTTCTGTGCTCCTCAGAAGTATGTTTCCTATAATTATTTTGATAGGTAGGAAGAGTGCCCAGCAGGGCCTGGGGATATCAAGATTACCAACTTTCTCAGTGCAAGAGAAAAACTATATTAAAGGCACATCGGATTTCCTGGGAATAGGTCATTTTACTACTCGTTATGTTATACAGAAGAGCTTTCCCTTTCTGCAAGTGTCCAGTTACTACACTGACCGTGATTTGGCTGAACTGGTGGACCCAAAATGGCCAGCTCCAGGACCTAAATGGTTATATTCTGTGCCCTGGGGATTCAGAAGATTACTCAACTTTATTAAGGTGATTACAGAGTAAATCTTTAAAAGTGAACAAAATGTCTAGTTACATGCAGAAGCTGCAGGAGCTGCACTTATACTATTTTAGATTTTCAACAGTTTCACCTATATATCTGGGAAGTTTCTTTGCCAAAAAAACCCTTAAGTTCAGTTCAGAAAACTACAGAATCCAATAATTTTAAAATAAAAACCATAGTTAACTTAAATTCCTAGTTACACATTTTTCTTACTAAAGGTAACTGTAAATAAATCTAGAAAATTGCTTTCAATGCATTTTCCTAAGAGTCCCATATGTTCTGTCAAAATAAAATGATTTTGTTTATATGAACCGGTCTAAATATATCTTTATTTGCAGACACAGTATGGGAACCCTCTCATTTATGTGACAGAGAATGGAGTTTCTGAAAAGGTACAGTGTACTCAGCTGTGTGATGAATGGCGGATAGAGTATCTGAAAGGATATATTAATGAAATACTGAAAGGTAACTTTAAAAACATCTTTTTAGTGCATGAGCTTTTTGAGCATTTTCACCTTCTGATTACTTTTTACTCCTGTAATTTACGTCATAGAGAAAGAAATATTCACAGATCAAAAGGGACAGCAAACTAGACTAATAAATTTTCACAAAAATGACAATATAGCCAAACATACTGATGCTAATAAATACAGTAACTTACATGAGATTTAATACTGTAATAGATCATCAGTTTCCACTTTTGGAAAGCAGAAATTGTACCTAATTACCATTCTTTCAGAGCTTTAGGACCTCTAAGCTAAAGATAATACTTTCAAAGAACCTAAATTCTTCTGTCCTCCTCTTCCCTCCCTATCTCTTTCTGGTATAAACCAAAACACCTACGGAACCATACTTTAAGGATGACAAAACACAGGCAAGTTTAACAGAATAATTTGCATTCTGTTTGCAGCTCTAAACGATGGTGTTAATGTCAAAGGTTATACTGCCTGGTCACTGCTGGATAAATTTGAATGGAACAAAGGCTTCTCTGAAAGATTTGGATTTTATCACATTGATTTTAAAAACAGGAACAAACCACGATACCCAAAGGCATCCGTTGACTATTATAAAAAGATTATCAGTGCAAACGGATTCCCAAATCCAAGAGAGGTGATGTCAATCGCTAATTTTATTCTTTTTTCTTCAATATATGGGCAAATATCACATTGAATTTCATGAAACTTGCATAAATATGGTACATGAAATTTGACATGTTGGTTCTGTAAATTAGGGATGTGTTAAATACACAGGCCTCCAGAGACAGAGAAAAGTGGAAACAACCTCAATTACTGTTTCTAAAGCATTTCACAAATTCTAATTGGACTTACTGATGTGAACAAAAACTTAAATCATAAGTTACCAGTGCTCTGTCAGATTTCTAGGCAGAAAATTACACATACGTGGTACCTTATTGGAAAACAATATGGAATATACTCTGTGCTTTTAAAAATTTTATTAAACGCTTAACTATAAGAAATATACTGCAATAAAAATGACAGAGATACAAAGAAACTTTCAGAAAATCATGTGTTGACAGAATAAAATAGTTTCAAGTCAATTGTAAAGGAAAGATGTTCAGGGACAGAGAAGAAGCTGCTGTGAATGAATATTACAGTCTAACAGAACTGCTGCATGTCAACCTTCTCAGGTGAGGAATTGGTATTGGAAGGCCATGGACACTTGCTCTACCACACACCATCTCCTTGCTACAGGTAATTATGTGTCTTCTGTTTTGTTTTATAAAAGGGTATTATGTAAGTTTCAGATTTTAAATTTCTCTGTGAATACTACTATTAGCAGGTCCTAAAATGAATCTTCTACCTGAAAGAACAACTGCTTTCAACTACAACAGCCTCTACAGAAAAACGTCTTTATTGATTCTCCCCAACTAAAATCACTGTAGCTAAACGGATAAACTTTGGATGTTAATGGAATACACAGCCTGTAAGAGTTACTATTTAAAATTAAAGCTAAGAATGACAGTATTATCCTTAAAATAATAAAAGTGCTAAATGCTCTTTCAAACATAAAACGAAGCCAGACGAATCAAGACAATCATGCAGACAGAAAACATCTAAAATATTTGACTTCTACATACAATGAAACTATTTTAAAAATGGGCTAAGCACTAGCCTAAGGTAGCATTAAGCCACATTTCTGTTTTTTCATATTCCTGGTAACAAAGCTAAGAACAGCACAACTTGCAGCAGCTGCTCAAGAATATGTAAATACAGCAGACTTTGCCTGCAATTTCCGCAGTGCCAGGCTAATCCATCTCACTTAAGCCCTTCCCAATGTAATTCAGGACCTTTCGTAATTCCTGAACTAGGAGAATAGTCTACTGCAGCTGAAACTTCTGAGAGATTAAGTAAGTATTATAAAGTCTCATAAGAAGGATAAGATAAATTCCACGCAGTAGAAAACATCAAAGCAGCTATCCTAAGTTTATCCTACTTAGCCTCAACTACTGAGTGATATGTTCTATGTGAATTAACTGTGTTTACTGAACTCTTTGAGCCTTATCTGTGGAGCAAAATTCTACAAAATAAAACCCATTCAGTTTTTCAAAGAGCTGCAAAACAATCATAAAAAGGCTAAAGTGCTTCCCAAGGATTTAACTTTGACAATTTTCTTTTCTACCCTTCTCTTGGGGGCAGGTAATGTACTGAAGTGCTAATGCACTGAACCTAATTCATAGTAAGCACAATTTTTGCAGCACTTTGCGCACTGACATATCTTCAAAAATTTACCTTAGAAAGAAAAAGAGAGGGAAAACCATCATGGATTTGCTCCAGCTTTTGCAGACTTATGAAATTTTTTTTGTTTGTTTGCTGTTTATGCCAATGTCAACATTTAACAAAATAATTTTAGCCATAAATGTTAAAAAAAAATTCTTAAACTAAGTTAACTCTAAATTAACAATTAGTGTACTCCAGAAGATTAAATTTCTTACATATTATTCATTTCTCAAATTTTAGATTCCCTGATTACTCACATGGAAACAGTGACAGAGATTGTTCTTCCTACAGTTTTCACACTCTGCATATTCATCAGCATTGTCCTACTAATATTCTACCTTCGAAATCATAGTTAAAATTGCATGCTTACACACATCTTCATTTTGCATAATAAATAAAATGCAAGTTTTATTATATTGTTTAAAGTTTGCCACAAATGCCTCTTTTTATACCACTGTAAAGATAAAGAAATATGACTTTACCTGTCCACCTAGCACTTTTATAGTTTTTTTCTATTCAGCTCCCCAAACACAATTTTTTGTTATCAACACCCAAAGTACATTTTGTTTCTGCATTACTTTCTGCTAATTTTAAATAACAAATTTTATGTTTCTTATTATTTTGGAGACTACTATACATTTTGTTCACCAGAAAAATAGTTACCTAAGATCAAAGTGATTCAAATCTTCCCAGTACAACTTTCAAATGATTAAAAGCTGTTTGCAAATTCTAATTTCAGTCTGTTCACCAGTAGACTTTTTTTAATTAGCATGTAACTGCTATTTGAAGGGTCAGGCACATAATTTTAAAATGAAAAGCATTTAAATATTCCAAAGCACTGCTTAAACATTAAGTTATTATTCATATCCAAAAGTTAGGATAATATAAGCCTTACTATTTAGGCATGGAAGTGATTTGAAGTGATTAATCAAAGATGACAACTGCTGAGTCAGATTTAAAGCAAGGGCTCTTATCTCTCTAGTTTTGTTTTACCTCAAACTAGGAACTAGGACCTAGGTTTACTTCATGCGACTTCATAATATATTACACACAGAAATGTGTATTAGAATTAATACAAGCACTTCCAGAATGTAATATTCCACCTCAAATTCACTTCTACTTCATGTAGGAACAAGTTATGTACACGATTATAAAAAAATTTGTTCCAGAATATGACCATCTGGCTATATCATCCTTCTGTTGTGCTTGAAATTATTCCTTTAAAGCAAAGCAACAAACAAGTTTCCTATTTAACTTGCACTATATTGTCAACACTGCATGTGCATATACTGAATGCAGAGTAGCAGTACATAAATCCAAAAAAAGACCTTGTTCTTAGCTTCTTTTCAAAGGCTAGCTATTAACCTGATAGTTATTAAGATGTAATATTGGGAAAGGGATAAGAAATAAGATACGCTGAGGAAAAACCAGATATGATAGAAATGTAGTTTGTAAAAAGCATGAATATTGGGGTTTTCCTTATTCTTACTTATCAATAGTTAGTAGTTTCTTTTATGCAAAATATTTGTCTCAAATAATTTAAGCAGCACATACCACAGTATGCCATTGTTTAAAATTACACCACCAAAACATTACATACACTATCTAATCAACATAAGAACATATGCAACTGTTATCCCAACATATTTAAATGATTATGCCCAGACAATTAAGCTGAATTTTTTTTTTTCAGAAAATTACGCAAAAGTATACAAGACAACACTGTTAAAACAATTCACTTTGCATACAGGGGAAAAAAAATATGAATTTGAAGAGAAGTATATCAAAGAATACTCCAAAATATAAGCACAGGGACAAAGAAAATCAAACTGTCAGAAGTTCACAATGCCCTAGATGAACAGCTTTTGAAATATATCTGGATGATGAGATGTCACTTGACACCAGGAAAACATGACAATATTGCTGGTTTTGTTGGATTAAGATAATTCACACTTTGAACAGTGTCTGATTGCATTATTAATGAACAAAAATAAAAAATTTAAAACCCGAAAGTGCAGAACTTTATTGAACATTTGTAAATATATAAACGAAAATATCTACTATATTTTCAAAGTAATGATACTGTACAATCATAATTGCACAACATTTATAAACAAAGTAGATGCATACAGAATAATTATGGCTGTATATATCACACTTGAAGCATACTAAAGCAAATAACTCAGTAAGATGTACTGATCTTCAAATCACAGAATGTTTCTAAATATACTGTTGGGACACAGATAATACTGAACTTTCCCCTTTACTGTACCTTTCAAGTGCCTGCCTGTAGAGTAACATGCTTTTATGTGAAATGCACCTGACTGCACTTAGCCATTGTAATAAAATACATTCTTTCTTCACTGCTTCCATTAACTGTGGAATCGGAAAAGAAACCTGCAGACACAAAAGATGAGATTAGCCACTATTCTTAGAATGAGAAATTGTAGAGATTAGTTCATGTAGCAGCTTCAAGCACTGGTTTCAAAACTTCAGTTTTACTGAAAGGAGCACTTCATGACAAAAATTGAGAATGACAGGACAGCTTTACCAAAGCATTACCCTGGATCAAACCTCACCCCAAAAAGGCAAATTCTTTCTATACTAGTCCATATGCCTAATTCTTCCCCATTCTCATGCTTTTTGCCTTGTTTTACATCTGATTGCAGCAAGGCATGTCTTCCTTAGCACCTGCTTGCTTCTCCGACTAGAGGCCAGCATTCAGTAACAGGTAAATTCCTCTTCAAACTCATTCTCAGATACACTGGCAAAGATTTTAGAAGTAAGTTATAAGATATTGTGAAGAATATTTATGTCACATTTGGAACTATTCTGGTAATTTTAACTCTAAAAACGTAACTCAAAGGTGAGAATTAAGAAAGTCACCACTTTCTGAAAGTCGTTTACATTCCATAAATATGTTCTCACCCTTTTATTAAAAGATAAAACATCGTTTTGCTGTTGCTGAAAAGGAAGAAAGAAGAAGTTCGGATCCACTGAACCCAGTATAAAACTGCATTTGTTTGAAGTGTGTACTTTCATTATTTCATTTCAACACAAATATTCCTTACCTGTATTGTTTGATGTCATATGTTCAACTGGAGGATTAGTACTAATTTGCCATGTTGTTTTAACCTCCTTCGGTCCATGCCCACTACTTATGTCCACCTTCCATATTTCTGGGTGATCACTGAGAGAATAACAAAAAGTCGTCAAAATTCAGTCAGGTATTCAGTCACACCTGAACTTTAATGCTGCAAACATTGAAGTTTCTCTTACTTTTGATAGAACTTCTTGACAAGAGCTGGTCTGATCGGCAGTTGAAACACATGCTTCTCATTTAGAGGGTTTTCCTTATAATACTTCATGCAAATTCTACAACAGATATGAAATAGTTACTAACTTTCTTTGGAGAAATGCTTGTGCAACACTGCATAAACCTTGTGTAAAATTCACTATACTGTCAGATTTTATGATTTCCTTTGGTTTTCAATTTTAGCCACACAGCATGCAGGAAGATCCAACTGCTACTTCTGCAGTCTCATTATCATTAGAACATTAAGAAGGGATGCTTTTTTTTTTTAAAGAGAGTTTCTTTACAACTGTTGAAGAGAATCTATTTGTTATTGTCATTTAAAGAGCAAGAAGCAAAAATGAAGTAATTACTGTGTCAAAGGGAAGAGGTTCTCATGTTTAAACTGAAGTAAGACTGTACAGCTGACCATTATTTCCAGCATATGGTGAAGCTTTTGAACACGATGAACTTGTTCTTGTAGATCTATTGATGTGGAAATGAAGTAATCCTGGAACAGCAAACAGCTTCTGCTCTTAACTGGACACTCAATTTCTACAGACACACAACACATCCCCAGTATACTAGAATAATTTTGCTGCTTCCTTTGAGAAGCCAAAATTTTAAGAATGGCCCAGCAGAGGCAGAACAAAAGTTCCATGCTATCATAGTATGAACAAAGATTCCCTGTCCTTCTTGACTATGACCTATATCAGATACCTAGGAAATAATATATGAATAAGGAAACAACATCATGACATTTCTGCAGTATATTGTTCCATCCTCATGATCTGCAATTCAGTTTCTCAGCGTATAGAAATTATATGACTTGCATCCCACCATGAGCCCAGTGTGTTCTACTTTACACCGCTTTGAGTTAAAAAAAAAAAAACAAAACAAAAAACCAAAACATCTCACCAAGTAAGTTAATGTTGCCAGTTCCTGGCCTGTAAAATGAAAAAAAGAAAAATAAATTAAAATTTACTACATAGCATCAGAGGAAATATAAGCAACATTCAGGTAATCAAACAGGGAATTCTAACAAAGAAAAGTGCAAAGTTACTAGGACTGCAGTGTTATTTATTGACAGGATTACTCATTCAAAACAAGAGGAAAACCTGTAAAGTGGCATGGTAGAGGCGTTGTCTTATTTACCACCAAGGCTGCACAAAGAAGAAACATACACATTGAGACAACCACCCTCCTTGAAACATATAGGTTTACAAATAGTGAAAATAAAAAACAAATGAAACAAAGAATGAAAACAGAATGACATAGCAAAAAAGAAATGAAGAAATGAAGAGATGAAGGAAAATGAAGTGGGTAACAACAATGTTAAAACACAAACCCCTCCCACAGATTCAGAAAAAAATATAAAACTATAATACTGAAAAAAGGCAGTGTTTTCAAGAAAAAAAGTACTTTACAAAAGCCTTTCCACCCTAGCTTTTCATTCCAGTATATTATATAAGAATAACCAAAAATATCTTTCTAAATACCACAGACTGCACAAACACAGCTATTACATATAAATACCCTTGCCTGATTTCCTTTTAGCCCATGTAGACCATAAAGCAAAAGACAGAAAGAGCATGAGGGTCTTATTTTTTCACCTATGGCAAACAAATAAGAAACCAACACAGTCCACAGTTATATAAATCTGGTATTTATGTTACTTGAAGTTCAACCTAAAGTTTTCTTTCAAATTGAAAAAGAAATACACTGTTATGCAAGTATAGTTATTTTGAAACAAATTAATTTTTTAAATTTTGAAACCATATACAACTGAAAAGTACAGTTACTAAGGAGGCTGGAAACAGCACTTCAGGAGATGGGAGCACAAGTGAGATCAAGGTTACGCAAAACTTCAATATTTCCTGCATGGAATACCTTTAGTCTTGAATTTCTAATCATGTTAACAGGTATCAGGTTTACCTATGAAAAAACTGACATAATCCTTCTTCATCTTATCCAAACCGATCTCCAAGAGCATCTGAATTGGAGTGATGCCACTGAGGGAAATGACCTCTATCTTTCCATGATAAGACTGTTGGATCAACTTACTTAGCAAACTGCTACTCCCTTGATGAATCTAAAAATCAGAAAAGTTTTCTTGTCATCTGTGTACAAAACATCATAAACATTGTTTAGAAGTACACCACCATGGAAACAGAGGCAAACTGTGACATGTGAAAGTAATTTAAAAACAATACAACACAGAAATAAGGGGCAGTTAAGTGAAAAGAATGATGTTGTACTTCAAACTCAAAATTTTAACATTTATCATGAAATACAAATACATACCCATGGCTGTATCTCACCATGTTCTAGGGATTTTATGATCAGTGTGAAACACTCTATCAACTCCTGATAAGAACTGACACCTTCAGAAAAAAGATGCAATATTTTATTTATCAATCCAGGCTCGCGCTCTAGCTGCCAAGTCAATAACAATAGGCCAACACATACTTGCAAGAACGACATCCCTCATTTAAAAAGCGATAGCTGAAATGACAGATTGCACTGCTTTTTGTTAAGTTTGTCACATCACAACTTTAAAAAGGGTTACTCTGAAGAAACGATGATCAAAAGAGACCACTGAACTGCATATGGCTGTTAGAGAACAGCACATGGCAGAAGCAGATTGTCACATAACATGTTTTGGCTGCATTCCCTCGATATAGATTGCAGCTCAACACATTTTATAAATTTAACTGAACAGCATCTACCTAGAATACGAACTGTTAGTATCTATTTATCCAACTAACTGCTTCCTATGCAAGAAACAAGCCCTTACGCAGGACACTGTACACACTTTAGCTGTGATTCAAACAGAGGTTGTGCACTATTAGGAATGAAAGGGATTTAGAAGTTACATACTCCATCCCTCAAAGAGAAAGGAGTTGTTATAATCCCTGGAACAGTTTAACAAATTAGTAATCTGAAAAATATGGTAATAATAAAAATGCATTTGACTGAAGGACTGTGAGCAGTATTACAAGAATGATAAAGTTTGTGTGTAGCTTTATCAACTTAAAAATTGTCCTTCAGATCTAGAAAGACAAAAATTTTACAGATAAAGTTTTCAGTTTTAGAGCAGATGAGTACTACTGATTGTGCAGTACCTTTTACAATCAAATAAAACAAAATATTGTATCTCCTGCTAGATGTTAGTCTACCTTTCTATGTTGTAAGAAAGTATATCATCTTGCATATCTAAAAATAGCTCTTTTAGAAAAAGCCTGTTGATAACAATTTTCTGAAGAGCTCATCAGTCCTTAAAACTCAGAGAAATTTATATTCATTTCACTGAGAAAGCAAGACAGTATAGTACGTACAGAGAACAGAAGAATTAAAGGAAAACAGGTGGGATAAGAAAAACACAATACGCTTACTTCTCATTTTGCACCATAATTGTTCAGCAAAATCCAGGTCTCCTCGCTCACTGAAGATTGATTTTATTGAACTGTCCACTGCAGCAGTGTCACATTTGATTTTCTGAAAGAGTTTGTCTTAAGTAAAAAAAAAAGCTTGCCTAAGATTCAAAGACCTTATGAATTCAAATTTTCTCCAGAGATCAAAATTGGGTGCATCACTAATTTTTTCCCTTTTCCAGGGAAACTACTGCACAGAAGCTACTACTGCATTGTAATTTGGAAGCATATTTTTATTTAAAAGTAAGACTAATTCTTTTCGGAGTTATCACACTGGATAATTGCTAGCTTTGGATCAGAAAGTGAAGCCTTCTGTCAGAAAGACTTGGTCGTAACCAAGTAAAGTTCATCCAGACCATTGAGGAAGAACCAGCTGCTCAGCTCAAGATGGTCCTTTTCACCTTACAATGGCATCATGCACAGAGCACTGGTAAACAGCAAGCACACAGTCCAGCAAGCACTAACTCAGAAGATGACCTGTGCTACACTGAACTCATAGATCATTATGTAACTGTATGTATACCTAGCAATGCCCTGGGAGGCCAAAATGAATACCTATGTGTATTCCCAGAACAATTTTCCTGTTCTCCTGATCCTGAATATTTCTGGTTTAGCTGATACAGAAATCATTATAATTTTAGCTTATGAACAAAATGCAACTTCCCTCCCAATAGGAAGAAGACCCAAACCTTTCCTTGTAGACTGAAAGGGAAAAAAAATCTTACTATAACTGAAAACATTTTTATAATTTGAATTTCTCTATTGCTTTAGGATATTGTAAACTTCTAGATAAATAAGATAGATATACAACTGATACCATTAAATTGCCCCAAAATCATTAAATTAGGCAAGAAAAGCAAATTAATGTTAGAATGCAATGGCACAAAGGTCGGAGTTCCTGGAAGAAACCAGGACATCATGAGATTGACAGCTTTAGGAGATGCAGACAATGGTTAAGACAAGGGACTGAAATTGCAGTTGATACAATACAATTCAGTTTGCAAGCTTTTGGTAGTGAAAAAGGAAGGGAAAGAAGCAAACCAAAATAGCTCCACACCACTAAGTTATATTAAAAAAAGTATAATGGACGCTGGTAGACCATTTAGAATAAAAAAAACAAACAGGGAGGTTTTCTGAAGGTAAAAATTACAGTGGACGTTCTATTAGAGGACAGCTATGGAATTCCTAATTTTGCCTCCAAAGCCTTCTTTCATTACTTCCACAGAGCAGAAACAGAACGCAAGATATCTATCTATCTCTACATCTATATATTTACATATATACATAAATAATATACAAGATGTAGTCAAAATCTGAAATAATTACATTTATAAGGAAAACTAGATGACAAGGCAATTGGTAGAAAATTGCATATACCTCTGTTTCATTCTTGTTTCCAGATACACAATATCCATCCAGCTTCTTCTTTAAATCTAGTAGAGGAGGAAAAATAAATTTCACCACTATGAAAAAAGATAACATCAAACCAATGGTATAAATCCCCCAGGCACATCATAATTAATAAATGCACTGACTGGATGGCTAACAGACAAAATTTATCCATTTTGAATTTTTTTGGATTGGGTAAGGATATAGTCTGAAAAGACTATAGTTTCTTAATATTTTTTATTATAAGCATAATATATTTTCGCCATATACCTTTATTACATTCTGCCATCTAGAGTAATTATATTAATATTTTTATTTAATTTCAAATAATCTTATTAATTTAAATTTATTTTAATTAAAATATAAAATTAATAATTAATCATGTTATTGTTAATAATAATAACAAGCATTAACTTGTTAAGTTCCAGTGTGGAAGCACTAAGGGGTAGCAGGTGGTCTAATGTCTCTGGTTTTCTTCCATGTGTATTTGTCAGAGGGAGTTTTTGTCCAAGTTTTATCTACTTACTAAAAAAAATTTACAGTTGCATTTGAAAATCTCTTGGTGCATTCCAACATCTGATTCTCTTTTTAGATTTGTTTTCTAATATCTTAAACTTCTGACAAGACATGTATTGCCACAAGCTTCCAGAAAGAATCAGTAATTTGGATGCTTCATTTTAAGATTTCATCAAAGTATTGTTTTCCGCCACCAAAGGGACACTGAGCATGTTTAAAAGTTCATGTGCATGTCAGACAACTTGAGACATCCAGAACTCTCCCAATTGCTTTTAAAAAATTACACAATTACAGTTAAAGAAACTATTATTATTTTTATACAAGATATTAAGACAAAGAAAAAGAGATGTATTGACTAACCTATGTAGCTACTTTGTGCAAGTTATAGCATAGAGCAAGTTAGAGCATAGAAATTAACATCTCTAATTCTAATACTTTAAAAATTGTATGTGGACTTTCCTTTCATTTCTGCGAAATGTGACACCCCTCTCTCCCCATGTAACTAGCAGCAATTACCAGTCAGAAATTCCTGGACCAGTTCAACAGCTGATTCAGACTCTAATGGCTCAGGCCACTCAGTCACACCTGTCTTCAAACCTTCAGTCAAAGCCTAAAGGCAGCATGAAAATCAAAACAACACAAATCAGTTCTTCTTTGAGCTTCTGCATGTGTCATACTTCAAAACATAGTTCACTTCTCCAAGAACCATATCCCTCTCTGTACAGCTAACCATAAATTTAGAAATTTCTTGAATTTTCTGGCTTTGGTGTTCATGATTTGTGCTCTTTGTATTCAAGGTTCATTAAACTGAACTCAAAATTTATTCTAAACTAAAAACTTAAAGTTATCTTTGAAACATCTGATGAAAATTGAAATAAAGTAAATTATGAACACATAAAATCACCATTCCATGTAAATCTGAAATTGGAATTTCTGACATACTTACAAGGAGAAACTGCAGTTCTCTATATAGCTGATATGCAGGACTTCTAGGGTCCCCAGACTCCAGTGTAATATTCTGAAAGTTCCAGAAGTTTGTGTCAGTTTCAAACTTTAAAAATCAAGTGTACTAAAATTTTCATTAGTGAAATGTACATTAGCATAATTTATAATTTAGATTATGAACACATTGTGTTGCTTATATAAAGAATAATAAACACAAATGTCAAGAGTCAAACTTATTTTCTATCCTTTACACTATTCATGATGTAAGCCATGAAAGAGTTCGGGTTTGTTTGCTTTTTCCTTCTTGACTTACCAGTATGGCAGCTGAAATTAGCGGGGGTGTCTCCAGAATCTTATCTACAGTATTCCACATAATATCAACATATATATTGCTTTCAGATTCTACAATTGTGTCCTCTATTGCAGCAGCTCTAATAAGTTCATATTGAGCAAATCCTTTTGTCATCACCTAGAATGAACAGATTAAAAAAAAAACCCAAACCACAACTTTGATCATTTCATACACATGCAAAATCATTTTAAAAGCATTTCAAACACAGACATTAAAAGAGCTAATATCAGACAAATGCATTACAACATAGGGAGCTCAAATGTTACTTCAAAAGAGACTATTACACTACAGAATCATACTAAGGTGAGTTTCTAAATAGAATCTATAAAGCTTCCCAAAACCAGTATCATAAAACCAAACCCAGAGTTTTTAAACTTAGATTGGAGGCATGACAGACCATAAAAACCTACAATAGATGAATGATGTTTTATTTTATGTGCCGTTTTGAGCTCTTCCAGGCTTGCAAAACAGGTTGTATCAGCTGTAGGACCTAGGAAAGGAAAAAAGTAAGAATAAAAAAACCCAAACATCTGACAATTTAAATTTGGCACTTAAAATTAATTCTCAAATACTCCAAGTATGACTCCTGTTGTACTTTAGAAAGCAGGCATTCTTCTTGCATCCACCCTATTGATAGTAAGAGCTGGTGTTAACATATAAATGTTTAGTAAGAGTCAGTGCTTGTGTAAGTTGAATGGTAGCAATTTCCATTTGCTAAGTTATTGCACCTGAGTGAAGGTAGGTCTGCACAGACACTGTTGCATTAAGCATATTAACAAGGTATTTCCCCGCATGGCATGGCTTAAAGACATCATCTTTTTTTTACCTCGTTTTTTTAAAACAAGGAATATAGAGCAGTACCAAGTCAACATCACAGAAAGGACAACAATAGCATCGCTACATTAATAGTCCCACATTTTCAAGCCTTCCTCATTTAATTTTATGTGTAACATTATAGCCTTACCATCACATGTAACCATATAAAAATTGATCCCTGTGATTTTGTCTCCAGCTTTGAGAGGCTCAGCTCCCAGCCAACAAGTATGTTCAGGATCGGAACCATCACACCTTATCCAAAGGGGAGGAAGCACAACCAGTTCACTTATCTTCAAGTGGGTCATGTTTGGATTTTGTACCATTGTATATAAGGAAATCAACTGCCTAGAAATGTAAACAGAAAAAAGATGCCAGCACATATTGCTACACCTATCCCTTACATAAAACTTAACACCTATCTACCATGCTTCTTTAACAGACACCAAATCATTTTGCAAAAAGAATGCATTATTACAACCCTCTTTTTACATATAGAACAACCAAGTCACAAAGGAGGAAGATATCATAAGTGATATTTAATATATTTTAATTTACAGTAAAGATCCTGAAATCATAATTGGATTTTACATTTCAAGCATGTTAAAATTATAAGTTAGTTACACAAACTAGTATCATCTTTGAATACCATGCCTTGGTATTTTAGTAACAGCTAAAGACACCAATTGGATTTTTTTTTTTTTTTTTTTAACAGAAGCCTTAGAAAAACAAACGTTGAAGTCTTAGTTGGCTTTCTTTGCTCACCTACATGCAGACAGTCCGATTAACAACACAGGACAGCTCACAAGTACTTTTCCAGTACCTTGACTTTAGCTACACTGTTAGGAATGTAGTTAGTGTAGAGCTCTGCACCTGGGAAGGAACAA
>NW_010541244.1:0-51516 GCF_000687285.1 Phaethon lepturus | reverse complement strand
GTGTTTCTGTGATTCTGTGATTCTGAGAAGCCGTTGCAGAGTCCACACGGTGGGTGGCTGAGGAGACTGATCCAATCTTTGAGGCTGTCATCCCCTTTAGAAATCTTTCCCCACAATCTGCGTGAGGCCATGGACTATAGGAGCACGACATCTGATCGATAATCCTGTGCCTTTCAAAAAACATATACACACACACAACTACATTTTTTAAAACAGCTGACATTCCTTCCTGATTTCGGATACCTGCTCAAACCTCTGAGGACTCTCATGGGCTGGTTAAGTATCCTGCAACTTTCCCTAATCTTGCTTAAGAAGAAAAATAGTATATGCATTTCAGTAGTTTGTAAAATGTAAATCTCTCCCACTTACTCAGACCATTTCAACTCCCTGCTTTGGTTCCTAGCTTTTAAGCAGGCCCTGTTTCTGTTCTAAGAGAACAGCTTTATTGAGTCACCATAAATAAGAGATTTGTACATTTAGTGGTATGCAATTGCCCTGGTTGTGAATCAATCCAATATAATTTCTTTTGGCATCATTATAAATTATTTCAAACATAGCTGTGAAATGAAATAACATTTCACAACAGAGCACACACAGGTAGTATTCTAGATAAAGTTCTTCAAATTATTTTGACCAGAAATATATCTGGATAGTAAAACAATAATATGAGTATCAGTTTGCCAGCAAAGTTAGAATACACAGAGAGAACACTTTTTCAGTGCGGATGAAATATGTATGAATGATGATTCATTGCATCTATAAAATCAAATAAACCCTCCAAAAAACAACAAAAAAGAAAAACCGGAGTTAGTGTTTTTTGTAAAGCCCCAGTCTTATAAAGGGGGGGGGGGGGAAAGTTTCTCTGCAAAAGACATGGTACAATGCCACCTTCTGGTTAAAATGTGAAGAAAAATATACCACATATTATTGAGCATTTTTATCTATTCTCATGTGCATTTCACTAGATCGTTTTGTGTATGATTTCACAATAACCATACAGTCGATTGCTTGGAATGGTTTCTTTGGCACATCACAGCATCTCCACTAGTGAACTTTCTAGACCAGTCCAGCCTGGACTAAAGGCGTAGTCTTGCTACTCAACTGTTAAAGTTCAGTCCAGGTTTGCATCTTAAGACAAGAATTTCTCTGTTTCACACGCTAGCAATGGGTTTTGGCCTCCAATTTTAACACACTCACTTTTCATAGACTATCTGATTTTTTTATAATGTTTCCTTGTTCAAAGATTTAATAACTTTGGCAGCAAAAATGCTTTAAAATTAGGCCTTTGTGAATTTTCTCTTGAGAGCCTCATGTGTTACTGGAGTCATACAGCTACAAACTCTTAACTCTGCAACATGCAGAGACATTTTCATAACAGCTTGGAGATAAGAAAGATTTAAATATTTTCCAGTTTCACCAAAATAAGAACCATTTGCCATTAGGGAAACCAGCAGCTCTTTTAAGAGCACTTCACTCCTCCAGTCCTTTTGAACTGCCAAGTGTTTTAAAATCACGATGGGATCAAGGTAAAGATAGTACTACTGCTTGGTAAAGTTCATAGTTGGAAGAGACCCTGGACATACATCCACATACACACACATCCTCATATCAAATTTCTCCCATACCCTTCAACTCGGGGGCAGAGTTTGGCCATCCCACTCTTGAAGAAACGCTAGGACTTACTTCAAGATACTGAAGTTGTCCCTAAAACCTTCTTCTATTCCAGGATCATTTATAAGGAGGGCACACCCCTTGTGTATCAGTTTAGTGTCTCATCCCTCCACTCCCCAGCCGCATGGTCCCATAGCACACCGTGGTCCCCAGAAATCCTCTCTATGGAGACAAGCAAAGGGAGAAGCCCAAAGGGGATTTGAGCATGATGAGTAGGATTGGTGGTGTTTCCCAGCTCTGATTCACCAGCTCATTTTGAAATCCCAGTTGCTTTATCCATAGTCCCTGTACGCACCACGTGAAGGGGAAAGTGGGAGCGGCGTGCAGGGAGAGGCAACTGCCGGTGCTCCAGGGTAGCACAGGGAAGGTCCATGAACGCGCAGGTATGACCCAGCCCACAGTTCCCGCAACATATTTCTACGACTACAAATATGAGAATTGCCCCTGACGGGTAGTAAATTCCTGAACAAGAATCTGAGCTCTTTATATGATCGGAGAATAAAGCTGATCAATGGAGAGAATTATTGTATTGTAAAACTACAGCAATGAGGGCACTGTGACAATTACTGGATATTTATTCAGCTGATTTTCCTTCAGGAATTTTAATGAGGATTTCACACTCCATAACCACATGCTTTAGATTCTGTCAGTAAAAATGTTAAACGCTTCTGTTAAAGTAATGTGACACTGCTTTTACTGCACTATTCCTTGCAGGGGAATGATATTTTAGCAAGATGAGAGCATGACCACTTTTTTTCAGACATCCTGGGAATGTCAGTTACTTTATGCTATGGCTGAATCCCTCAGTATGCCACTGAGCCCAGAGAAAAGTGACAATGCCAGTCCCATAGTGGAACAGTTGTGGAAATTCCTTCAGCTTTCCATGTATAAGTTTCCCTGTGCTCTCCACGTAGCTGGCAACAACATTCTGCATAATCCACAAGGAATGGTTATGGTAGGATTAAAAGTGGCAAAATCCATCAATTTCACACAGAAATTTCCAAAGTTAAACTAACTTATTGGCAATTATGGCCACCACATGTTATTGATTGCTACAATTACAGAAAAATTAAACTTTTGGTTCACAGTGCTTAGATTTAACTTCATGACTATGGCAGTGGGATCCAAATAAGAAGAGGATCAATTAAGAACTTGTAAATTCTGTTTATATTTTTGAGTCAGCCACTGATCTACACCATGATCTTCACAGGCTTCATTCTTCCATGCTTCTCTTCTACTCTTGTCTTGCAGATTGTAAGTAATGTTTTCAGAAAAGATTGTCTCTCACTATGTGCTTCTACTATGCCTAGTTCAATGAGGTGCCAAATTCATTGAAACCTCTAAGCTTAACTATACTATACATAATAACATAATAATCCATAATGCACAGAAATCATCCTTCACAAACTGAAAATTAGAGTTTGTAATTCCAGACCACCATTATTTTTCTGTGCTCCTGACATGAGCTGTTCTGCAGTTGCTCACAGACATGTCCCAGAATTTTCAGACAGCATGGCAGTTTTTAAAATGCAAAATGTGAAAATCTGCTTCAGGTCCTCTGCACTAAATCATTCATTGCTGTGGTCATTTAAGTATTTCCATGCATATGGCATGGTTTGCTTTTTCTGCTTGGATGTTTAAGGTAAATAATCACAAAAAAGTAAGTAGAGCTATGTCACCTCCTTGAAGACAACAATATACATTTAGTTTTAAAAAAATTAGTGTTTCCATAGATGCTTATGCCAGACCACTGCAATTTATAGCTCTGTGAAGCAGAACTTAAATTTCAGGTTGGGACTCTGAATTCCTTCTTGGTATAATTCTACAACGTTTTATGAGATTACACCAGAAATTAATACAGCCCAGCAACAGAAAATTACTATCTGTCACTTTGGGTTTGGAAATGTGTTGTGAAAGGAAAATGTCTTTCATATTGCAGACTTTAATGTCTCTCAGACATGGTAACTAAAGTCTTGGTTGCACCAACATTTCATGTGAATGGCTCTTCCTCACTCAGTCAATGCCACTGATACCAATTAGATAACTAGGTAAAAACAACTCAAGGGAATAAAATAAAACCTGCAAGATTTTTCCACACCAGTAATAGGCCATACTTTTAAAAAAGGATATCAGGGAAGCATCATAAACTAAAATAGGTGTGGGTATTCGGTTGAAAAGAATCCTCACCACTGAAAAGACAGGAAAAATAAAAGAAAATTCTGAACTCTGGTAAGGGCTGAAAGGAAAATCACAATGACTAACAGTGAAGCCATTAAAAATGCAAAGACTAAAAAGAGCAAGAAGTGTCAAAGTAGATGATGATTAAATATGGCAATATGTATTTTGGAGCAGTTATGAATGAGTCTAAACTAAGAGTAAACTTTCTGCTGTATACTATAATTGTTCAGAAGATTTACATGAACCCAAGCTCTCAAAATCTCTCTCTAGAAGCTGTGCTGCCTTTAAAGGGACCCTCAGCACCCTGATGAAGGTCAATAAACTCTAAAGCTAAATCTGGGTGAAGATCTAATGAAAATATACACATCACACAAAGCAGCATAGGATTGAGGGCTTTTAATTATAAATTGCTTAGGACAGATATAGATAGTGTCTGCTTTCCTTTTGGAGGCAGTTGTCACTCTGTTAGCACAATAAAGTGGCAATTAGTAATAGCAATGGTTTTAGGTATTGGTGATCTAGGCAAACACCTCCAGCTTCTACTACAAGGAAAATACATGTTGCTACATTCCCATGCATGGCGTGTAGCAGCAGCCAAGGGACCAG
This sequence comes from Phaethon lepturus, assembly GCF_000687285.1. Classification (NCBI taxonomy): domain Eukaryota; kingdom Metazoa; phylum Chordata; class Aves; order Phaethontiformes; family Phaethontidae; genus Phaethon; species Phaethon lepturus. The sequence continues at coordinate 47,061 of NW_010541244.1, read as the reverse complement.
CCCTCTCTGTACCTCTAATCACAATCACAGAATCACAGAATCACAGAATCACTAGGTTGGAAAGGACCTTCAAGATCATCAAGTCCAACCATTAATCCAGCACCACCATGTCCCCTAAACCATGTCCTGAAGTGCCACATCTACATGTTTTTTGAACACTTCCAGTGATGGCGACTCCACCATCTCCCTGGGCAGCCTGTTCCAATGCTTGATCAGCCTCTCAGTAAATGAATTTTTCCTAATATCCAATCTAAACCTCCCCTGGCGCAACTTGAGGCCATTTCCTCTTGTCCTATCACTAGTTACTTGGGAGAAGAGACCAACACCCTCGTCACCACAACCCCCTTTCAGGTAGTTGTAGAGAGCGATAAGGTCTCCCCGCAGCCTCCTCTTCTCCAGACTAAACACCCCCAGTTCCCTCAGCCGCTCCTCATAAGACTTGTGCTCCAGCCCCCTCAGCAGCTTCGTTGCCCTTCTCTGGACACGCTCCAGCACCTCAACACCCTCAACAATAACTGCATCCATGCATGTAAATGAAGAGGCTATGGGATGAAGCACTGCCCTGCCCGCAGAGAGGGTGCAAAGCACCCTCCTGGCCTGGGAATGACCCAAGAGTTAGTGCGCTGGACACTGGGCGGCAGGAATGAAGCCACCCTGTTTTGAGTGGGAAGAGAGTGAGTGCAATGTGTGCAATGCCATTTGACCTTGGTGTGAAGGATGGGTTTTAGCCTATTTTATGTACTAGCTAAGGGGTTTCCTATGAGTGAAAACCATCTCAATTAGCAATAGAATCACAGAATCATTAGGTTGGAAAAGACCTTTAAGATCATCAAATCCAACCATCAACCCAACACCACCATGCCCACCAAACCATGTCCTGAAGTGCCACATCTACATGCTTTTTGAACACTTCCAGTGATGGTGACTCCACCATCTCCCTGGGCAGCCTGTTCCAATGCTTGATCAGCCTCTCAATAAATGAATTTTTCCTAATATCCAATCTAAACCTCCCCTGGCGCAACTTGAGGCCATTTCCTCTTGTCCTATCACCCAAAACTGAACACAGTATTCAAGGTGTGGCCTCACCAGTGCCGAGTACAGGGGCACGATCACTTCCCTACTCCTGCCGGCCACACAATAGCAACGCACGAGCAGTAAACCAGCACAGTACCCAGCCTACAGCAGTGACTGACATCCGCTGCTCAAAAGGAAGGTGGAAAAAGGGACTTGGCTCAGCCGGAAGTACCATGCACTGCATGGGGGAGAGAAAGTCCTTGCTAATAACGTCCTTGGGGACTGACGCGTTCCTCAGGCTTATGCCACCTCACGTACCTCCCAGGTGTCTAGCTAGGAGAAAAGGGATGACAGCTCCGGCTCATGGGGATTCAGCCTCTCATGGGGAAGCTGCCTTCCCTCGCAGCTCTCGCTCAAATCGACTTGCAAATAAGTATGTGGGGAGCTCACTCCTCTGCTGGCCAAGTGAGATTAGAGACAGCGTTTCATTTGTGCGGTCCTTCTGGCAGGTGTCCACTGAAGTGAATGATTACACAAGAAGTGAGTTATTCTTCTGTTAAAATAAATTGCTTTTTTTTAAAAGGGAATCAACAAGGCAGATTTTCCATGAAAAAAATCATTAAACAAATTTTAGTTTAAAAGACTTTATTAGCACTGAAGGAAAAAGAAGAAAGCACAAAGAAAGAGAAGAATTAGCCATAGCCAGTCAAAAAAGAAGAAAAAGGAAGGGGGGGTGGGAAGGGAAACTGATTTCTTCTGAATGTTTTCCTTAAGCTGATGAAGTCAAAACAATCATGAAGAAGAAAGGGAAAATGTGGCATCTGCATTAATCGGCATTAAGCACTTACTTAAAACAAGAAGCTTCAATAACTGCGCAAATTGAAATTTTTGAACTTCTCCTTTCTATCCTTCCTCATTGATATTCATGGGGCAGTAACCATTATTTGCAAACAAAGATAAAACCCAGTATTTACTCTTGCTGGAAAATGCAGCTATAATTTGTTATGAATGCATTCAATTTAGTGTGAACCACTTCGTAAAACTTTCATAATATAACCCAAAACAGAGCTAGACAAATAAGTAGGGGTTTTTTGTTCAGTCACTAAAGAAAAAGGAAAAGAAAATATAATCAGTTGAGTTTGAATCAAAAGAGACATTTTATGGTTTCAGAAAAATAGAGGATTTTTTTTTGTAGGATCAAGCTAATCTATAGCAATTTTTGCTTTCATTTTAAAACCTTTTCTTTTTGGCCATTATTAAACACTAAAAAGAAATTTATTTTGCAGAGTTCAAAAGTAAAACATTCTAGAACTTCTAAAATTAAACTTTTTTTTTCCTTCAGAAAATTCAGGAATGAAATGCTTCTTTTTTATATAATATCTGCTTTATTATTTATTTAGCTGAATTTATCTGCAGATGATTCATATTTCCAAACAGTTTCAGTCCCCTAAAAAAATCTGTTTTGTACTATTCACCCAAAACATTTCACGCAATTTCAGTAAAAACCAGGACCTAATTCCCATTTGTTTGGAATTCAATCCTGCACCTAGATACTCAAGACATATTTTGAAAACAACTGTTTATTTGCTTGGCTTGACTTGACTTTGCTCGGTTGAGTAAAACCAGGCCAAGATCCAGTAGATCCTGGAGTAACTTATACGTTTGGCTGGAAACTCCTGAATGCCTTTCAGAGAGGTTTCATGCTGAGCACCAAAATTTCTCAGCAGGTGAGAACGACTCTACCGGTCAGGTCTACTGGCTCTGAATGTCCCCAAACACAGGACAAGTTCGTCCAGAGCTTCTCATAACACAGGCAAAACAGAAATTTACCACCCTGAATTTCAGGATTCAGAGCTGGGCTACACCCATCGCAGGAGGCCTGATAAGAAGTCAGCCCGTATGGCTGCTAGTAGAGTGGAGAAGACAGGGGAAAGACTACTGCTGGGAACGGATATCCTCCCTCTGTCCCCACCACTAGCAACTGCTCCAGATACCTCGGCAAATATGAAGCAAATATGAGTTTCCAGGCTATGACAGAGGGAAAGGAGGCATAGAGACATAAGGATGACCATCAGTCAGACCAAAGGACCATTTGGTTCAGCATCCTGCCTCTAGCAGTGGCCAAGGGAGGCTGGGGAAGCACGCAAATGACGACAAACATGCAGTAATGCTCCCCTGGCTTCTGGCACTCTATGAGCTCCAAGATTTTCTGAGCCAGAAATGGCATCTTTGTGCTTTACAGCCTGTAATGGACTCTTCTTCTGTGGATTTATCTAATCCCTTTTGAAGCAATGTAAACTTCTGGCATACAGAGAATCCTGTGCTAATGCCATCAACAATTTAACTACCCTTTCTGTGAAAAAGGCCTGCCTTTTTTTGTCAAACCTTCTACTCCATGCCCCTATTTGTGCTACCTCCCTTGTGCTACTCATGATTTATAGATTTTGACACCCTCCTCCCTCAGGCATCTCTTTTCCTACTCAGGATATCAAGTTTAGGTAGTCAATCCTCATCTGGAAGCTATTTCATAACTTTGAGCATCCTGTCACCCTTTTCTAGTACTGCTTTGTCCTTTTTGAGATGTAGGGGACGGGACCGCATGCAGTCTTCAAGATATGTCCACCTCATAGACTTATGCAGTGCTATATTGATGGTTTCTGTTTTGTTTTCTAACCCTCTCTTAAAAATTCCAGATGTCAATTCCAGAGTCAACCTCGGGTGCATCAGTTTACATCTTCCAACACTGAATTATATCTGCCATTTTATCATCCAGCCAGCACCTTAAGATCCCTCCAAAACTACCCTGAATAGCTAGTTTTGTTTAAAAAGCTGTGTCACCTCGTTTTGTTGACTCCCTTAACCAGACCTATATGTGTTTGAAAGCACAGAGCTTAGCAACAATCTCCGTGCGTTTCCCCTGGTGCATCAATCAGGAAAGCCAAGCAGTTGCCCTTTTGGTTTCTTTCCTACCTCCACACTTGCTATTTAAACACCTTAGGGCCCTTCATTTTGTGCCACGGCACTTAATTTCCTTCAGAGCATTCGATGAAAACCTCCTCAAAATCCTTCTAGAAAACCCAGTAGAACATATCAACAGGATCTTCCCATCCAATTCTGATTGATTCCTTCAAAGAAATCCACATTTTTAAGAATAATTCCCTATATAAACACAATACTTGTGTCCCACTCAGTAAATCATATGGAATTATGTTCATTGGTTCTGTTCTCTATTATAACAATCATACTTATATATGTTAATTGGTTTTATTCTTTATTATAACTACTACCAATTTGCTAAATGCAGATGCCATATTTACTAAGATTTATATATCCTCAACTCCCCCACTAAGCCTTTTTTTTTCAAATTATGTCAATTCCTTTTTCATAAGCAAGAGGGAAATTTTAGAACACTGTATGCCACAATTAATAGTTCACTCGCCTGTATAACTCTTAAGTGAGCACCACATGCTCTGGCTGATCTGTTACTATTTCTACTTCAAAAAAACCAAACAAATAAACTATTTCTAACTGTAGTTTATAATAGATCTTCTTAGGTGTTCTGTTTAAAAACACTCCGGAGCAAGAATCCACCTAGCCTCCCACAGTGAATATGGCTTTAAACAAATAATTTATTTTTTCTGTTTTTATAGATGGATCATCTATTGTTCCCTGCACACTGTCTCATGTTTGAAAAAGCATTTTTAAACTCTTTAGCAAAAAATGCAAGGATGGTCACCCCATTAACCAAAGCAGCTATGCTACTGTCCCATCTGTATTACTGTCTTCAATTAACACAGGAAAAGGAATGTATATTACTAAAAAATAATTATTTATTTCTTAACATCTAATGATGATTGTGATCATGGTAATCTTGACTTCACAGCATTCATTTCCATCATATCACAGTATTTACATACAACCACCACAGAGACAGGCCAACCTGCAATGGAATATCCAGAGAGGATTTGTGGAGCGCACACCCAGTGCACTCTCCTCATTACCCTTCCCCTCTTCCTCCTTTGGGGAAATTACTGACAATGACTGTCTTTGCTATTCAGGCAAAACTCTTCTTTTTATCTTCTTCACCTTCCCCAAAGCATCTGTGAACTTTGAACCACAATCTGGCCCCATTTGTTTTATTTACAAAACATGACAAGTCAGTATAAACATTCCTGTCTCAAGCAATGATTTAAAACGGGGTAAAAGTATAGATTAGATACTGCTGAACTTAACTTTGAAGTTGCCATATTTAAGTTAAACATTACTGAAATCAGAATCCTTTGTTTGAAGCAGGGGTTGATAAATAAAGCAAAAAGGAATAACAAAAAGCAGATTCAAATACACAATGTCTACACATATTTGCTTAGACAAGAGTGCTCCCCACCACTCAGAGCCAAAGGCATTTCCCTCCTCATCGAGGTTTTCACAGGAAAGAAATCTGGCTGTGCCAGCTGGAATGATGCGCTTCCTATAGACATTTTGGGGAGCAAGCCTAAGGTGGTCCCAGCCCACTTGCCATATAGAGGACAGACAGTGACAGGTACTGGCATTACGTCTGATAACTATAGCTTCTATGTAGCTAGCCATAGAAATGACTAATCATACCTTCCATCGAAAGCGAGACTAACATATACTGGTGTAGCAAAAAGGTAGCTGTCAACGTGTGGCACGTGCGGCTGTGCAAGTACCTTCCACTCACACACAAATGGGCAGCTCTTCTGTAAGAGGATAGTGGTAGAGGAAGGTGTTTTCCATCGTGGGTCAAAGTCAATCCCAAATTCTGTCATTTATTTTAAGGTCTGAGTTTTGGCTCAAAGTCAAGAGGAAGTGAAAATATTTTTAGCATAAAACCTTTCAACAGGAAATGCTGATCTAGCTATCTATAGAGTAGTAAGTTTTAGTAATTTTCCTTTTTAAAGAAAACCTTAGAAGAACGTTTTGAAACTGTCAGAACATTTTTTGGCACTTTTTCCAACACATTTTTTCTCCAATCTCCAAAATCGGAGTTCATTTATAGATGAAGTATTTAAAAAAATCGTAAACCCTATAAGGTCAGAATTGAAAGAAAGTGAACATATTGCAACATTTCAGTTAGAGCACTCTGATTAACCATTGAATTATTATTTCTGTTCAAAAAATGCATTTTGATTTTCCATTCTGCTTTTAGACAGGAAGACTCTTTGAAATAGTGGAAATTCTCACAAACAGGCAAATTGATTCTCCTCGCAACTCCTACTAAAACCTTAGTGCAGGATTGTCCATTGCCCTGTGGTATCTTTGGCCACAGATAAACACACGATGTAGAGCAGAGGACATTTTTGTACTTGCAGCATTTTAAAGCGTAGAAAACACATAAAACCTTATAAAAGAATGCTGAAGCTAACTCTTGAAGTGATACACACTCAAGTGTGTATTGTTGTATATTCACAGCAGTCTAGTATCTAACTTTAAATTTAGGAGCCCAAACCTGACCCTTTTGAACTGGATGGAAATTTTGCTAGAAGGTTCAGTGGGACCTAGACTTGGCCTCAAATTTCTACAGAGAAGTAGCATTGATTTGAGGGTTTGCATCAGTGGCAAATTTTTTATCAAAGCATCCTGTCTCACCTTCCTCCCGCTGCTGCTGCCCCTGCTGTTACCGTGCTGCCCGCTTGTTCATGCCACGATATCGGTTTCCTCTGAAAGTCAGATTTGAATTCAGGATTTTACCGATAACTTTCAAGGTTCTTCAAGCCTTGACCCCTCTGTTCTTGCATAACCTGGTCCACATTTTTGTTCCTTTTCGTAACCTACTTTCTGTTTCTCATTTATCTCTGCTCCATCATCACTTTTCAAGTTGACTCTGTCAAAATACGGTGCTTTTGCACAGCTGACCCCGGTGTGGTGGAACTCAGTTCCTCTTGATATCTACAGATTTGGGAGATAAATCCCCTCCCTCTACCTCCCCAAGATTTCAATGGCCTGTCTCATAGGGTACAAAGTGTGGTCAAGCCATGTGATATGGCTTTCATTCCCCTCAGACCTCCTCCCCCTCCAACTTTTTAAAGTTAAGGGCAGGCTGTGTAAAAGAATCAGAGCTCACAGCAGAATAATTGGAGTCATCTGAGACTCACATAAAGGTCACATAAGTTAGTACTTTCGAGGAATCTGTGATAAGGCAGTGGCTGAGAGGGATTTGTGATCCAAGCCAATATTTCTGCTTAGTGTAATTTATGGGACAATTTAAAACAAATCGTAATAGGAACAAACCCCCTTTTGCTGTGCTCCTTATCATAAAGTTTATGAGTGTTGTGTGCAATATTGGACACGGAAAGTTCCTGTCCTCTTGTTTTCCTGAAAAGTATTTGTAGCTATTGTTGCAGCCTAACTCTGCCACTGAGAGCTTTCTTCCCCCATAAATAACCTTGAAGATACCTCAAGTGTGTTTAAGAATTAACTCCTCCTTGAATACACTGTCCTTTAAAAGCACATGCTGTGATTCTGAGAGAAATATAAATTAACTGGGAGTTAACTGCAGTTACTGCAGTTTCAACACGGCGTTAATTTTGCTTAGAAAAATACCTTTGTTTTACTTACATAATTTTATATTTCAGAAAATCCTGGAAACAGTTGCATTGCTCACAGTTTTCTCAAACTATGAGAGGAAAAAATGTTCTTTCATATTTTTTCTTAGACACCATCATTTTTTCATTACTGTACCAGGTTAGTTTCATCCAGACTATGAATTTTATGACCACAACACCTAGCCACAGCAGCCAATCGTAAGAAGGATAATGCTAGGCTCTTACAAAGCTGTTTGTTATTGTAAATCTTTGTTTGCATTACAGCAGATTCTTGAACCAGGACTCCAGTATGGTTACCATTGAAGAAGGATTGAACAAGATGCCTGCTCTGGGATTCTATTGCAATTAATGTCATTATTCATTTCTTTAAAATCAAGACTGAAAAATTAATGAGAACTAAATTCTAAGTATATCTTGAATGTGCTGTTACTGCCCTTACCAAAACGCACAGTTTTCTGTATTTTTGACTAAACTCCATAGAGAGAAGGTTCTTATCTAGATCAGGAATGAAGCATATACCTTGTGGGGATAAATTTTCTCTGGGCAGGAAATGGAGACCCTGGTGTGTCTGAAGAACTTGAGCAGACTGGCTTGGGGTTTTGTAAAAACAAACAAATAAAAAAAGAATATATTTGTGCTGTGACCTTAACTTCCCTTAGAAATAACAGTGTGTTTCTCTTTCTGTCAGCAAACACTTCTCACCTGATGCCAGCTTGTCATCATACAAATCAACTTGCGAAGCCATGCAGTAGACAGAGAAAACTTTACCTCTTTCATTCAGATTTCTAGTAACTCTGAAATTAATATAAAGCAACCAATAGTAATCTCTATTTTACAAAAAAAAAAAAAAAATTCAAACCTCTGTTTCAGCAGTTTCAGGAACTCAAGCAAAATAGCACTTTCAAGGGTATATTTGGAAAATCGGCACTCTCTATTTACAGTTCACCTTCCCAGCTGTGCAGTGCCCTGACTTGTGTGTACCGTTTCAGGGCAGTCAAACATCCACAGTGATACAACAAAGCCCAAACTTGTATTGAACTTTATCAACTTATGAAGTCTCACGGGCTCAGGTAATTTGGGCCTTTCAAGGAATAGTTCAGTTAAGCCCTGCCTTGGCAAGAACAAAGACTTGATAAATGTTTATCTCTTCATACCACACTTCCCGCCTAAATTGACAGGTATGTCATCAAAAATGAGTAGGAATCTAAATGGGTGGAATACAGGAGAGTGACTATATCTAACACATGTGGGGTTTTGCTTAAAGAGAATGATTCTTCACCAATCTCTCACAGTAGGCCTTTACTTTATAGGCACAATTAAGCACTGCTTCCAAAATTTGCTTTCTGCATACTTTACAGACCTCTTCAGTGATGCAGGCTTGTTGGGTTTGCTAACCGGCAAATATATGAGTTGTAAACATTCCTCAGGAGCACAGCGTCCCACAGCATAAAGAACAGCTCCAGGAATTCTTTTTCCTCACTCTTTTCCAGATCTTCTGATGTGTAACAGATGGTCATTATTATTTCTCTGTTTGGTTTCTATTCCTTTTATCTTTACCCAAAGTATTTCACCACCACATATTTGTACTGTCAAATTGCACCATGGTGGAATTATGCACACTTCTGGAATGTGGGATCATCTCTTCAGTTCTTTGCCCTTCCTACCACTTCCAGATAAATCCTCACTTTTGCTGACATTCCACTTCTAAGAATCATCTTACAAATGCCATACTTTCTCATTCTTCCTAAGTCACAATCTCCATAGTTTAGAATAATTTTCAGTTCTCCTGTTGTTTTTTCCCTACTTCTCATTTATAGTAATATAAATTACATCTGGAGCACCTCTCCTACGAAGACAGGCTGAGAGCGCTGGGGTTTTTCAGTCTGAAGAAGAGAAGGCTCCTGGGAGACCTTATAGCAGCCTTCTAGTACCTGAAGGGGGCCTGCAAGAAAGCTGGAGAGGGCCTTTTTACAAGGGCATGTAGTGATAGGACAAGGGGTAATGGCTTTAAACTAAAGGAAGGTAAATTTACATTAGATATAAGGAAGAAATTCTTCACTGTGGGGGTGGTGAGGCACAGAGAAGTTGTGGATGCCCCAACTCTGGAAGTGCTCAGGGCCAGGCCAGATGGGGCTTTAAGCAACCTGGTCTAGTGGAACTAGATGATCTTTAAGGTCCCTTCTATCCCAAATCATTCTATGATTCCATGATTCTATGATCTGAACACAAAAATACTTGTAATAGACAATGTCCTTTACCATAAATTTGGTACCAGAAAGCACCTCAGTCTGGACAAATGGCATGATCCCACAGGACTCAGAGTGCTCATGTCACCACCAGGTTTGTCATTGATTTGGTACCTTGTTTTCTCCTCCAGACATAATCCGGCAGTGATGAAAAGTTTTCAGACACATTGTTCAAATTTTCATTTCTCTCTTTATGGGATCATGACTGTCTGCCAGGGAAACTATTCAATCCTTCATTTTCATAGGGGGTCTTCAAACAATAGAATTATTTCAATTATTATCATAGAGTCTGATATAGATTTTAAAATTAATAGTACTATGGAAAAAATGTAATGAAATCTGAGATCTATTCCTAACTCCTGTAGCAAAAGCACCAGCTGGCACTCAATTATTTAAGTAATTGGTCTCCATTTACACTACTCTACTATACTGACATGCAATTTATTGTTGGACTCGTTTGTTCAATGTGGCTATGATTAATTTAAAAAATTTCATCATTATTCAAACAGATCTTCCAGCGTAGACATGCTTTATATTGTAGTCTTATCATAACTGTTAAATAAACTAATGATTTTCAGCACAAATATTCTCTACCATTTGCAATTACACTACAAGTCCATTCATTCTCAGCAATAAAGCAAGAAGCATTTTATTCAAATCTTACATTCTTCTGAAGATAAACATGTTTATCAAAATTCTTGTTATGGTTTGTGTTTGTAGGATGAGGTTAAAGAAACTACAACTTCACTTTGGAAAATATATTTCTTCAGAATGTTTTACCCCACTTCTGGTGGCAAGAGCTATACCTTCAATGTGCTTGAAAAGTTTTCTATACCGGCAACAGGAGCATGAGTCTTAATTTGAACAAAACAGGTATTATAGAAGAAGATGCATTTGAAAGCAGCAAGAAGCCTTTGAGGTTCAAGAGGCCTTTATTATCTTCCTAAGGGGCCTGTTTAGCTCTGACATGAAAAGTAACTTATACACATCTAGCCTTCGTTATTTTCATAGGAATAATTATTTCTTCCTGTTACAGCTTTCCTTCTTTTGCCGCTTTCTCCCTAGTGCAGTTTAACCTCCTTGTAATATATAGTTACAAAACATTGCTTGCAACATTAATTTCAAAGAGGTATCTCAATCTTCTTTGAAGGTGTCTTTAGTTCAATATATGCAGTATTTCTCCTGCATTAAGACTTTTTCCAAATTTAGTTAGCCATTTTTATCAAAGATGAGCAGAATTGCTGACAGTACAAGAAGCAGAAAAGACAGGGTCTCACAAATGCAAAAAGGAACATATCACAGATGACAACCTGAGCTGTGGGTTATTGTAAGTTGTACACACTCCTGCTAGAAGTTCTCTCTCTATCTAATATGCATCGGGACATCCTTGTTACTCTATCTTTACTTATACATTTCAAATGTCTAGCTAGCACAATAAATGGCCGAGATGGCAGATAAAAAAAAGGCATCCCGAAATGGTCTTATATCAAAGAATTGATTTGAAACTTTTGTCAGAGATGGCTGGATTCATTTGTGTATGTGATTAATCTCTCGGTTGAAGCTGGGAAGCTGAGCGCTGAACATAGAATGACCTCCTAACCAATTCATACAGGGTCATGTAACTATAGGAAAGGAGAATATTATTTTTTTAAAGTTGTCAACCTTCTTTGCTCAGCTCAGGTTTGCAAAGCGAAGCTATGCATTTTCTTTCACTTTCTTCAACACCACACAATACTTCTGTAATTTAAAATTCTCTCATTCCTTTGATACTGATTGAAGCAGAATACTATCTACTTTCCTTTTCCTCTGAAAAGCTGTTTTAGATCTGCTGCACAGAAAACAAACCATAAAAATGTGGTTTTGTCAGTTTTATGCAAGTAGACAGGACTTAAAGACATGTGGGGTTAAAGGTTGAAACACTTTCAATTCATCATCCAGCTCTAGTTCTCAAGTATTTGGCTGTTCAATTTTGCCAGCATAAAGACAGCAATTATATGTGGAAATTGAGAAATTAAAATCTTATCAAGCCCAAGTACCTGTATAAGGGCACAATTTCAGGGGAAAAAAAATATCACAAGGACTGAAATATGGTTTGAAAATGTACCTGCCAAAGACAGAATCTGTTAAATGTTTGCTGACCAGAACCCTTATGCATGTATGTGGGAGGCAGTTGGTTCTAAAAAATGCCCTTAAAATAAATAAGCATTTCTCCATATCTTTATGGGTAGCTGACTTTGTTTCTTTCAATATGCAGTACCTCTGAGTATTTCCAATAATAATAATAATAATAATAATTATTATTATTATTATTATCATCATCATCATCATCATCATCATCATCATCCAGATCTGTTGTGACATAAAGCGAGTGCAAAGCACCAAGTTGAACATGCCACAAATACATATAATGAGTATTTAAACTGTGAAAATTCTGTTCGCAGCAAACAAATGCTAGGTTTTACTAAATCGAAAATCATAATCTGGATATGGGGTTTGATTTTCAGAAGGACAATCACATTTGTACTTATATGAAACTGCTGCAATTTTCCAAGTACAAATTTGCACAAGCCTGTTATTCCAGGACTGATCCTCCTTCCAAAAACCAAAAGAGAAAGAAGGGCTCACCTGTTAATCAGGAGCTTGAAACTATTCTTTTTTATTTCCATTTCTTCTTCTTCCAGTGTCAGCTTTCTTACTGTCCCTTTGATCCACAGGTAAAACTAACTTGAGAAGTTTGCTCCCTCCTCAGTTATTATCAATGACCACCACCACAAATGAATGATGTACAGGTTACAGCTCATGCAGAATTAAAGCCAAGCCCTGCTACCCAGGGGCTCTCTGCATCCCCAGTTCACTGAAGCCTCAATTCTGCTCAGAAAAAATGCAGTGAATTCAGGACAAGACCTTACAGGTTCACCCAGCAACGCTTGCTGAAACCTGACAAGTTCTTCGTAAAGACAAGTAGACAGGTGGATATTTACCAGCTAATCGTTTCTCTACTAATTTTCAAAATACATGCCATGGCCACGGTTTTATCAGTCTCCAAAGATATGGAGAAATGCTTATCTATTTTAAGAGCATTTTTTAGAACTACTGCCTTCCATATGCCTGTATAGGGGTTCTGGTCAACAAACATTTAACAGATTCTGTCTTTGGCAGGTACACTTTCGAACCATATTTCAGTCCTTGTATGTCCCCTTACACACCTTGAATCTTGATATTTTTTTTTTTCTTCTGAAATTGTGCCCTTATACAAATACTTGGGCTTGATAAGAATTCGAATTTCTCAACCATGTCATGGAACATAGGACTATGGCCATCCTTTTAATAGGACCTGCAAAAACCCAAGTCTTTTGATCAATTTTACCCAGCTGAAGGAGTTTCCTTTGGATCAGAGATTTTTCTGTGGGTTAAGAATTTTAAGATCTGACTCTCACTTTCTGGAAAGTTAACTGATGCATGAAACTTGCAAAGTCTGCGTGCAGTGATTAGAAGCCAGTGTCCATTATTCTGTCTCATATACTGGTGCTACCGTGGCTTGGGGACATGATAGTGAATTAAGTAGAAATAGTTACATTAAATCTAACTGTATTTAAATGTTTCATGTAAACAGATATTTAATATGAAATTAATATATATTAAATGTATATTAAATTGTGTTGTGTTTATATTTTCCATTACATTATATTACATTTACATGTTATATAATAGTTAACATATACATGTAATCAAATGTTTAATTTTCTATCATCACATTTCAATTTTACATTAAATCTATTTACAAAGGGCATAGCTGACTAGGAAGAGCTGGCATTGGCCATCAGAAAGAATTTAAAGTAGGTTCCATGAAGAAGTTTCGGCAAACAAAAAATACATTGCTCTTTATTTGAAATATGTTTATACATTAGAAACAGTATTCACTTAGGAGTGGGACTATGCCCCACTTTCGTATCAGCAGAAAGTCCCAGTGAAGGAGTAGTTCTACAATAAAAAAAACCCTCTGCCAGTGCTACTTCTTTCATTCAGGGCATCTGCCTAAGGAATACCACCAAAAGAAGACATTTGCCAACATTAACTGTGACTCCATTACACAAATTATACCAGCAAAATCTTTTTCATTTCCTAAGCTCCTGAAAAATGACAGAGGAAGGATTCCTCTAGAAAGGAAAATGAGCCAAGTATTTACCAAGTATTTATTAACCATGCTGCAATGAAGAATTAGACAATTTTATGTCTTCAGAGAAGGGGCAGATTAGGCTGCTTTTATCCTCTTATCAAAGCTTCTACTGACTGTTCTGCTACAGAGCATGTCCTCAGCCACATGCATCCCAAAATGTAAATTCAGGGGGCAGAAGCAGTATTTTACAAAAGGCAACAAAATTCCAGTGCAATTTTGAATGAAGCAAATTCAAGCAGCAATATTACTCAATTGGAACAGTAGTAAATAGAACATAAGTGTAAACTTCAGAGCTGTTTGGATACTCATCCTCCTAGACTAATTTGAAGTAACTTGCTGAGGAGGTAGCATAATGCTCTAAAAGTAATTAGCCTGGCAAAAAGAAGGAGAGGGGGAAACCTTTTCAGCTTCTTGCCATGTTTGCTCAGCTTCATATTTCATTATGGATATCTGAGGTACAGTGAAAGCAAAGACAAAGAGAAGGTGAAAAAATTCAGTCACTAAAAGAATATTTGTTTTAGTCATCTCGACTAGCCTTAGTTGGTATTATGTCAAGCAATTTTTATTCTGTCTATGGAATATAACACTCTATAGGCCAGATTTCAAAATGTGCCTCAACTCAGTGTCTTGTTACGTGAAGCAAAATCTTTTGCCTGTGCCCTTTTTCATGTTAGCAGTTGAAAGCAAAAGTGACAGAAATGGCGTTAACATCAACCAGACTATATAAAAAGAAAGAAGGCACAACCAGAGCACAGGAGTTCTGGATTTAAAAGTTATTATTTGTTAACACAAAAGATAGCTGATAGAAGAGCATGTACAAGTGACTTAGGCATGTATGAATGGAGATCACACTAGGTCTCTAAAAATTTGACCTTCTCTAAATTTGCAATACTTCTTTCTTATACTGCCTGAACAGTGTTGTAATTGTTTCATTGTAACTAGCTAGATTTAGATATTTTTATCTTTCAGACCTCTATATTCAGGGCAAAGTCAATGCTGTGGATCCTTCAGCTGTACTGGAAATCTCCAGTGAATATTCGCCCCTCATTACACACACTAAAATTTCATTAATGTCAATACTGGTTTAGTGCATAGAATACACAATACAGATCTATACTGCAGCTCATGAAACACAGTTTTGCTTCCTGTATTAAACTTCAGCTCTGTTATTGACTCTTTTGCTATCCACCTCCCTCAAGGATAAGACTAAATTGCTTGCAGACTTCATTATAAAATTATAAATTGAGGGCAAAAAAAAATCAATGATGGAGACCTGTAGTGATTAATGTCACTAACAAACAAACTTTCCCAATTTCCCTATGTGTTATTTGCTCATTTTGTAAGAGAAACAGAAAAATAGCTTTAAAAATGTGAAAGTGAAATATAGTCCTTTATTTCTGAAGAAGAAAATCTACAAATATAAATCATTAAACTATAATTATACTCTGAACATTGGAAGGATTTGCAGTAAAAATATCAGGTTGAGATTAAGTCAATAAAATTAATCACTCGTGACCCTGAAGGAGCAAAAGGGTTGAAAAATGCTACAAAATTGAAAGCTACCATGAGCAAAGGGACTTAGGGAATTCATTTTAATTCACCACAGCCAAGTTCAAATACAAGCTGCTCTTTGTTATTCAACCTGAGGTATTATTTTTCATACAGACGCTCACATCTGACCAAGCCATAATCACATACTGTAGAATTTTCTTTATCTGATTGTAGAAGTTTCCTGTTTTAGCTATATATTAACAATGAACTGCATATGGATGGGGTGGTGTCACACAGTGGACTATATTCTGCTCACCTAACCACATCTATCAGTGTATTAAGTGCCTCAAACCTGGGACTTGAGCAACGGGTAGTAAAGTTGGCCTTAAGTCACTACTGTCTCCCTAACATGGGCCTAAAAGACATTGTATATCGTGAATTCTTCGCTTTTCCAGCAGAGCAGACAGCTCTTCTGAAGTTGCCTAAGAGAAGGTTATGAATTGCAATAACTCCTTTTCCCTCATCTGTGTTTAATGATTGACTGTGCTGTCTAAAACAGTACTTCTCAACCCCAAGGTATGTTCTACACATGAGAAACTGCAAACAGCAAATGCAGCCATCTCCTCTCCAAGGATCTACATTCTATGACGATGGGCAGAGACTTCTTAGTGAGGTGTGAATTTAAAGGGTTGAGAGGACATAGGAAAGGAAAGTGTAAAGGACACATGATCAGCCACCTAAGAAGTAACTTGTAATTCAAATAGAACATGCTTGTGCTTTTGGATCTGAAGTGACCTGATCCATCTGCTCTGAAAATCAAGACGTATCTGTCAACTCTGGGACTGTGCACTATGCGTGAATTTTAATTTGGCTGCAGAGATTTAGGTTCTGAGAAAATTAAAACCAATTATTGAGGTCTCTTTTTGCTTCAGCGTAGTATATTATACATCTGATTTTACAGCTATGAAAGTGGGGACAGCTGTATTTGAAGACTTTGAAGTAATGGAGAGAACTGCTTAATACATGATGTAAAGTAACACTTCCAAGTGAAACCAACCAAAGTTCAAAGATTTTTTTCAAGGAGTGCTTTGAAAAAATACCAACTCAGGAACTATTTATGTTACCGGAAATAGTGAAGTAGGGGGTGCATGAAAAAGTATATATGCCATTACCCATTCATAAGCAAAATCAAAGACCACATCCAGTATTTGCAGTGAAAAACTCTCAGTGAGAACAAAATCTATGATAGCACAGCTCCATGCTATTGGCCTGATATGGCTTTCTTTCCAGAATATTTGCAAGAATTAGTTGGAACCTTTGTTTATTTACAAGATTTCCACTGAAGCTGGCTTAAATAGACAGATTTTTAAAAAACATTTTCAGAAACATATAGCGGCCATCTGCAGGAAAGTATTCCTCAAAATATGTGTATGAATTTACATCCAATATAAATAAAGAGCTGCTAGGCAATTAAGCTGGAAAACGTGCATTTTTCAGACAGAAAATAAACATTTGTTTCCAGCTAGTTGATGTACAACTACCACGATTTAAAATTTGAAGACATAACTTTCTGCGCACAATGTTGAGACTAAATTTCTGCTTGAAAAACAGAATGTATAAGTGTTCTTGGCTATGTGAATTTTTTTGATCCTTCTCAACGTGGAAGGTGCTAATCTTCCACATGATTTGAAAAGTAATCTTCACTCACATCTCCCTCTTATTCTTATCCCATATACAAGACCTTCTTAATGAGCTGTATACCCTGCCATCCTTTTTCAGGCAAATGGTCATTTCAAATCAAAGGGAATTTTGCTTGACAAGCCTTGAGGAAGGACTTTGGGAGTAAATGTAATTCTTGGCATTAATTTCTTATCACCTAGGGATATAGGTAGAAATTGAACTTTATTTTAGCCTGCCAATTCTTACGTGGAGAGCACTGAAAGTACTGTAGCTTTGCTTCAGTCACTCCACAGTTAAGATAGAGGTTTTTTTCCAGGCCCCTGTTTTCAGCACTTTCCTCAGCTATTACCTTTGGCCTGAAATATTTTGCCCTTGTTTCTATCCCCACCGATGTTTCCCATCTTTTATATTCTTCATGTTTGAAGAACATCCAGGTATTCCTTTAGATACACAAGATCTAAAACAGTGTAAGGATATTTATCTAGCTGCAGATCTGTTAAAATATCTTTGGAACAGGTTAGGCAGAAACTATTTAGCTTTAAAATATCAGATGTAGTATGTGTGCAGCTCCCTGTGAGGAAACTGATAAATTTTTGTGATAAAAAAGTTGTGAAAGAAAGGAAAGTGATAGTTACAAGCCATACTATTTTACAAGGTATATAAGGTCTTGGTCCAGCAGCTAGTCAGAAGATGACGTTCCACATCTATGTGAAATCCCACTAGCATTATTAATAGGAAACTGCACTAATGCATGTACAATCGTATGTCTTATAACTACACAGGCTCATGTACTCTTCTGGGAATATAAAATGGGTGACCAATGAAGAATGTGATACAAGGATGTTAATTCTGTAGTCCTTTTGGACTAAAACTGCATTTCTTATGCACAGGAAAAATGAGATGTGACATGTATGCTGGGCTTGCTAAAGCAAAAGAAAGATAATATAGTTCTTTTGAATATGATTTTCTTTGAAATAATACCTATAGATTGCTGCTGTGCTCAAAACCACTGAAGTTTAAAAGAATAAAACCGTTAAAAAAATTTTAACAGCAGAATTTAGGTGTGGTTCCCCAACCTGCTCATGGAATAAAAATGTGTTTGGAAGGAGTTAGCTAATGGTTTCTGAGCTGTGCTGTACCACTCCCTGAAATCTCTAACAGCATTAGCAGCTAATCCACATTATTCCACTCTCCATAGTATTAACTTTCACCACACTAATATTTGTGTCACCTGTGGTATTTACCTAGTTTTACCTTACAGTTTGTTTCAGAGAAAGAATCAGATGCAGGGGCGTAGGTCCATTAGTGTCTGTGATCTAGATGCACTTTCGGGCTATACAAGTCCCCGTAGTGCCGAGTGCCAGCATCCAGGAAGGTAAATCAGAATAAACATCTTCCTACGCTTGTCCAGTATCTTACACATTTACATACAGTCTTACATAGTCAAAATTGTGCACCATTAGAAGGAGGAGTCTGTGCTAGCTGGGTCTGGTTTTATGTGGTACAGGACATTTTTATATTCTTAATGTTATCTGCATTTTCATAGCACTCACCACAGCTTCAGCTAAGGGTCAGGACCCCCTGTGCTACATACTGTACAAACAGAAAAAAGTTCTTGTCCAAAGGATTTAGTAATGCAAAAAATGGAACAGACACGCTTTGTCAGAAAGAGAGGGGCACAGAAATACCAAAACAGTAAGAGGCTATTTGCTCACTTAGATAGAGAATGTAACCAGAAAATCTTTTTCAAGTGTCTAACTTCTACTCTCCATTCCCTGCAACTTATTCAGAGAGATGCAAAGCAACCCTGACCTTGCAATTGATATGCACTGTAGATTGAATTTGCACCCCTTGCCTCTGGTTAACAAAACACAGTTCTCTGCACCATGGAAACCATAAGCTATGTACGTCCGTGTGGAAAAGAATGGCAACTGCTGTAATAATAAGTGGAATCCAAACCCCTGTCCTAAACCACATACTCTGTGACACAAAGGCTTCCTGCTACAGAACCACACCCAGAGAGGGCTAAGAGTGTTCACACACAATCCTGCCGCCTGAGAGATCTGCAAACAGAGATGATGGAGGCACCACTCCAAGCCAGAGACTGGAGACGACTGTCCTCTACCTCTGCATTATGGTAGTACATCCCAACCTCCAGCCCCTACTTCATTCTCCTCAAAAAACAGTTTACTCCATCTCTTTGCAAGCATAAAACAAGCATAAGTCACACATGCATGTAGCTCTTCTTTCCCTTTAAATGATGTTCCTTACGACAGGCCGGGTGAATTTTAACCTGTATGTCTAAAGACTTTCATGGGAGCTCAGAAACACAATTATGTGCAGAATAGCCAGTTTCTAAGTGCACAATGTCCATGTAAGATCTTGAATATCTAGCCCTCAGGCATCTAAATCCTCACCGTAAACCGTAATAAAGTCAAACTAAGAATAGTCCCCTGATGCTCCAGTATTCCTCATAATTGATTTTCTATATAGATTGCAGTAAAAGGTTTCCCAGAATCAGCTTGTAAAAAGGACTAGAGTCTCCATGAGTTACTTTCTTGTTAAATAAGATTTAAAGTACTACTACGTCTTGAATACATGCAATATGAGACAAAACCTTCCATGTCTTGAAGGGTGATTTTTAAAAAACATCTGGAAAGTTGTCTATGAGCTAAGAAAAATTAAAAGAGAGAAAAAAAGGAAAAGGAAAAGAAAAAGTAGGAAAGAAAAGAGGAAAAGGAAAACAAAAAGTAGGAAAGAAAAGAAGAAAAGAGGAAAAGGAGAAGGAGAAGGAAAAGGAAAAGAGAAAAAAGGAAAATAAGAAAAAAAAAATTAAAAAAGAAAGGAACCCCATATTTTAAGCTTCAAATTTTGCATTCCTTAAGAATCCTGCTTATTTAAACCAGACTTTGGAAACCTTGCTGTAGTTTCAGACTCTAAAGAAACAATTTGCAATGCTAAAGATATTTCCTTTTGGAGTACTAATCCAGAATCTCCTTTTTTTTCTTGATTTAAGAATATTTTAATTGGAAAGATTATATTTTCTTTAGTTCACTTAAGCAAACAGTTTTCTTCTAAAACATCTAGCTTTCTGTTAGCACTGTTAACTACTTCATCTTCCTTCCTATGCACATACACGTCATGTCTGGAGCAGAGCAAAATAAGAACCACATGTTTCCTATAAACAGTTAGATGCTTTGCATATAGATGGTGCTTAGCTGGAACAACTATAGAGGAATAAAACAGAAGGAAACAGTAGGTGGAAGACTCAGCATTTTAGTAAGAAAGCAGGAACATAAGCAATTAATCATTAATATGGAAAAAAGTGAACAGCTATAGGAGGAGGAAAGTAGTTACTACAAGGGAGGAAAAGTTTTTGTTAAGCTTTCATTTGAGGTAAGCCTCACCCAACCACAGTTTGAGTCGTGTTTAAAATACACATCCAGAGCCATACTCTGCCTTGACGGAACCAGTGTCAAATCCTAAACATTCATTTTCCATAGATACAAGTAAGAAGAATATTTGTCCTTTCATCATTCCATAAGTTGCTGAATTCATTGTTTACATTTCAATTGTTCAAAATTAAAGACAACAATATAACTCAGACAGGATTTTGATCTTAATTGCAGCCGGTAAAACACAGAGTAACTCTACTAAAATAAACTCTGATACTTAATTTTGTTAAGTAAACTTCAGTAGAGTTACATAGATTTATCATGCTGTAACTCAGATCAAAAGCTGACTCAGTCAAGAGCAGTATCGGAGTGCATAATGCCAGACTTGTCGAGCCCCATACTTCACACACAAGACATTCATCTGGCTCCATCGCGCTCTCCTCAGTGTGGTGCTTCAGTCTCAGGTGACCACACAACAGCTCCTCAGCTTCCCTCCAGCTCCAGGATCCAACATCAGATACATGTGTCTAGACCGCCGACAAATTGTCTTTGGCAGATTGTCGGATTTGTCCTGGATGGGGAGAGAGGGAGGAGCACGCTCTGCAGCCGGAGCCGTTGCTCTCGAGGGAGATCCCACCCTCCGAGTCCTGCGGGTAGACAGCAGCTCCCCAGCTGCAGCCTCACACCACTGCCTCTTCCCCACATGGTCCCAAGCCCCACGTAACCTCTAAAAGCAGAGCGGTCCTGTGAGAGCAAATCTGAGCCCTTAACCTCAATGATAAAAATATTCAAAGG
The DNA here is from genome assembly GCF_000687285.1 of Phaethon lepturus. Taxonomy (NCBI): domain Eukaryota; kingdom Metazoa; phylum Chordata; class Aves; order Phaethontiformes; family Phaethontidae; genus Phaethon; species Phaethon lepturus. Next base: position 25,700 of record NW_010541244.1, on the reverse strand, counting down.
AAATTACTTCAGTGACTCTCATTACAATGAAACGTTTGCTAAACAGAAGCACAGGTTGACCGGTAAGGTGTCTCCACAGTAAGAAATTTTGTATTGTCTTCACGTTTTCTGGAACATGATAGTTTGTACCTGTTGAGTTTTCCATGTGATCAGCATGGCAGTACACTATAAATTCAGTGGATAGTCTCTGTGAAATGTACTTTCCTCCTAAAAAAGAAAAGAAAACTAAACACTGAACACTGCTAAACAGTTCAAGCATATTTTTTCTTTTTGAGACAATCAGTCGCACCCAGGCCAAAAAATGAGAGGCAAATGAAAATAGAAAAGTTCTGAGACGGGCAATCCCAGTACATTTTACATAAATGTATACAGCAACTTTTTCAGTATTTCTTATAATGATGCATAAAAAAAGAGTGTTGCTTTCTGAAGAGTTTTTGCAATATGTACCTCATTAGTGAATATCCCATTGTTGATTAAATTACTAAACAAAATATTGCTTTATAGCTAAACCAAATGAGGTAACAACAGTAGTCTCTACTTATAGTCATACTTCTCATTTTCATTCGCAGAGATAGACTTTCTACTTTGAGATTATTTCCTACAAATGGACAAAAAAAAAGACAAAGATATTAAGGATTTGTCTTGCTCCAGGCTACAAAAAGGTTAAGAGCCAGATTCTGCCTCCACTTTGCCAGGCCTGGGAGGAGTCGGGGCTGGGAGGCAGGGTAGGGGGTCGAAGAACAGTGAACTTTAGTTACTCTTTTATCTCCCTCTGTTTCATCCATTATCTTCATCACCACAAGTGAAATTGTCTTTTAAAGATAATTAGGAAGCAGTTAAGTTTAGAGCAGCCCTGTGGCTGTCCTAAAACAAATGGTTGGAAGAAGAATGATAGAAAATAGCCTCTTTTTTTCCTATGTGGAAGCACATGGGATTTAATGAAAAATATACTGAATTAAAACCAGAGAAAGCTCAAGATTTCCTGGCCCCTACTTCTGTCTGAAACTCCTTATTCCTCATTCAGACACAGAGGTACTTCGGAGCGTCATTTAAACTAAAAGCTCTAATGGCAATCTCTACCAGATCAGGGTATAGGTCCTTGGACTACAAATTAGGAGGTAAAAATCACTGAAATTCAGCAATGATCAACTTTCCAGTTCACTGTCAAACCTGCAAAATAGATTGGAAAAATTGTTTGAGACTAAATCATAATGAGGCTTCCTTGAATTTTCCTGGGGAAAAAAACCCAAAAAAACCCAAAACTAAACAACTTTTGGGCAAAAAATACTTTGTTCAATTTTTTTCATTTCAGGGTTCTTCCCACTCTTAAAGAAACAAAAAAAGCTTTAAGATGATGAAAAGATATATGTCATGCAGTCTGCATCTTACTGATGCTAACCTAATCCATCAACAGCCTGGGAAATAAGTGCCTTGACAAAAGGAAGCAGATGTGCTCTTAATCCTCCTAAAGTGAACTATGGGATGGGTATCCTCAATCATCCAGGATGGTTTCTCTGGTGCCCTTATGTCTCTTGGTAAAGGCTGAACAGAGTATTTGTCATGGAATCAGACCTTCACTTGGGATTTGTGTACTTTTTAGTCCTTTGATCATATGTCTCATATTTTACCTTAACTGAACCTTCATGGACTTTTGAAGATAATCATTGCTTTCCATTTTTCATCAGAGCGAGCTACTGGCATAAGCAATCCCCCCTCTCTGCAAGCACTCCTCTTAAAATGTAAGAAGCCACTTGCCCAAACTACTGAGAGGCAAATAAGATACAGTAGGTGCCAGATTTAGGCTTTTTTCAAATAACAGTTGTTAAATCTCTGCTACTTCTTGTTGATCGGAGGCTTGATTCATCTTTCACTGTTCAGATCCAAGAGAGGTGAGAAAACACCTTTAATGCCAAAAAGGAATATGAGTAGTGTTTATTATACCTAGTTTATGACCAAGATACCACGGCTTGTGTAACACAAAGAGTGCGCAGAGGGCAGTCATTGAGCTCTGTCTGGCACTCTCTCCAGCAATGTGCATACGACAGGCTAAGGCAGTATCAGCCCATTTTTGTGACAGGAAAGCTGCCTTTACCAGTTGTCAGTTAAATTAGCTTCCTGCTTCATCAGCATGTAGAGGAGAAAGAGCCATGCTTTGTTAATGAATCCTGATGTCCCATCCAAATGTCTGAAAACACCAAAACAGAATATACCTTGTGTTTAAACACAATACACACAATGGACTCAATTCCCTTGGAAGCATGGGCCCTTGCCATTTTTAGGAAGCACAAGACTGGAGAGTAAGTCAATGCAGTCATCAGAGAATCACATTATTGTGAAGAAGGTATGAGCTGGGGTCAAATCAACAGTCCTAGCTTTTCTATCATAACTTTTCTCCTAGACTAGCATGCTCTTTGCCATGGTCTATTCCATAGATTCATCAGAACAAGAAAAGAAATACATGGTCAGGATATTCTGCACTGCAGCAAACCCAGACTGATATTTAACTACTGCTCTAAACTCCACCAAAGCGAGAACACAGTCATTCAGAAATTCAGATGTCTAGAAATGGTTCATTTTCTTGGTACACTTAGTGTCCTTGGCAAAACAGTTTGGGTAGCATTCAGTATAGCAACCTCTTACCTTGCCTGAGAAAGCAGTGTAGCTTTTGTTTGAATATAACCTCCTTTGCAAGGTATTTAGAAGTGTGGTGTATTGGACTGATCACAGGACAAAGCACTGTGCACCATCACAGATAACTCTTTTGGTCTGAGGAATAAAAAAAACCACAGGGAAACAGACAGAGCTCTGACTGAAATACAGGTCTCTTGCCACCCAGATCCATCCGTAAGTCACTTGGACAAAGTTCCTACAATCAGATTACTTAACCTTTTCATGCCTCATTCTCCCCAAAAGTAAAACAATATGCTATAATACTCTTTCATCCATTACATTGATGTAACTGGAGCGCTGATATGGCATATGAACATTCATAGCATACTTTGAAAATGTAAGGTACTATGTAAGAAAGGAGAAAAAATGTTAATGGTTTACTGCTTGGTTATATAGCAAGAACAAAAACATAGAGTAAAACTGCTACAGGCATATTCCTGTAGTACCATAGGAATCTTCTAAAGCCCAGCCGAGCTCAGTATAAATAACACAATGAACCAGCTCTGTGGCACTCTGCAACTCCACAACTTTTCTAAACTGGTCCCTAGTGAAGTAGCATAGATGTTTATCATGGTTTGACAATGTTCTTTATGCAGCTCTGACTGACAAAAGACAGTCTTTATTGTGCTAACTAGAGAAACTGGATGTTTTGTTATTCAGGAGATCTGGATTCAGCTGCCAGCTCTACCACAGATTCCTGTAGGACGTTGAGCTAGTCAAGTGCTCTTTCCATTCCTCAGCTCACCATATGTAGCTAGTTCAGCAGCAAAGTTGCTGGGATTGACAAAGGAATTACTGGATAAAATTCTACAGTAAGTATTATAGTTTCTATATGATTATCAGGGCATAAGTGATATAAAATATATGGCACTATCTTCTAGATATAAAGTCTACACATCTGTTCAATTTTGCAAAGTTAAAAATTTCAGCTGGATCTATTCAACATTTTTTTAAACATGCAACTTTTTCTTTCCCTTAGCTGCCAATGTTTTGTCATTAGAAAACGTTTTATTCTTAAAGCCTTGCCATGCCTTCATTGCCATCTTTTTATGAACTAAGTGACAGAGGAGTTAAATGAGGGCTCAGCTGTCTATGGTTTAAGAAAAAAGAAAAATGCAGTTAAAAACTTCTTAACAAAAGAAAAACAGCAAGACAGAGGACTATCTAGTGGTTATTTCCATGAAGTGGTCTTGAAGGATAAATATTTAAGGAAAAAGAAAAAACTGTTCTCTTTTCCCTCAATTGGTTCATTTGTTTTATGAAATAACAATGCTCCCTTCTTCCCATCCCCTTCAAATTCCATATATAACCCTCCAAGTCAATTACATAGATACAGAAAATGCCAAGGAAACACAATCTGATAGTTTAGGTATAAGCCATGGTGAATATGAAGTTATAAAATCATTTAATAATCATAAAAACAATATTTAAGTTGCATATTATTTACTGAATTGACAGAAATTACAGTAAAGCACGTTTTTACCTAAACAACATTTCTGTGTAGCCATACATTAAATATACTGTTGGACTTTTACATTAGATACTCACTGTATTTTGTAATTCAGCGCTGGTGTTATGACTGAATTTTAGTGCTGCACTCACCCCATCTAGCTGCAAAGAGCAGAAAGGCCAGCTAGACAAAGACTAAGAACTATCCTTATGAAAAAGAGTGCAAATCTCATTTAACTAAAAGATAGAGGGTTTTTTTTTACGGAAATAAAGTTTAAGACATTTTGAGTTGCGATCTTTCAGTATCATTTAATAACCCACTGAGAGTATATTCTATTGTATTTCACTAATACAGTTGTGGCACTTCTGCACTTTACAGAAAAAGCTGTGTCAGAAAAGCATTCTTAAGGGTTCACAGTCAAACACTGGGAAGTTGAGAAATGTAGAAACTAAAAGTCTTTAGGGAACTTAATTCAGCCCTTTAGTATGCATGCACTATGTTTCAAACTTTTATCAGTACAATCATACGTTATCTTCCCCTATAAAAAACAAACCAAATACAGATCAACAAACTGTTCATCTGAATTCTCATCTGCTTACACAGCAGCACTCCCCACATCCTCTGTCTATCTCAGTCTTCTTGAGAACCACATAGTCCTTGCCCCTAGCACTTGGAGGAAGGTTCCTCTGCCCATTTTACCAAGACTTTTATTTCCAGAAAATGCTTCTTGCTAGGAAAGAATTCAACAGAGTTGCCCTTTTCTTTCCCTTCTCCCGTTTGTTCTCACTGCCACGCAAAAGGGAATGAATTAATACAGAGCAGGGGAGAACAGAACAAAGAGCACAGCAGAAGACTTGAGAATGAGCATGGTTAGGACGCCTGCAGAAACAGGTCTTGACACGTACAAGGGGCACAGGAGTAATGGGCATGCTGGCGGTAAGCCAGGTACAAAACAACTGTGTACAAACTGGTTATATATTTCCTTCTGCCTAATAAAAGGTTATAAATAGTTTGCTTTGCTTTTGTAGCACATCATTGCTCATTTATAGATGGTATAAACAATAAATCATCCACAGTGAAACAAAATACTAGTGGGGGAAAAAAAAGACCCATACAAGTGTGTTGACATTTCTCTAGCAGAGGTGATCTCTTGTTTATTTCAAAATTGTGAGAGGAACATGAGATGTGCCAGTAACACTAGACAGAATTAAAATTTTAGAAATTATCCCAGCCAGTCATAAAGGGCATAAGCCGATCAATAATAACTTGACCATCTATTGAGCAAATTACAAAGTTTGCAACCAGCTTTGACCAAGTTCTTTAATAACTGTCTAATGCAATCGTACATGGTACTAGTTACTGTCTGTCATGGTTTACCCCAGCTGGCAACTAAGCACCACATGGCTGCTCGCTCACTCGCCCTCAACGGGACGGGGGAGAGAATCAGAACAGTAAAAGTGAGAAAACTCGTGGGTTAAGATAAAGAGAGTTTAACAGGTAAAGCAAAAGCCGTGCAGGCAAGCAAAGCAAAACAAGGAATTAATTCACCGCTTCCCATCAGCAAACAGGTGTTGAGACGGCAGCCAGCCGTCTTCTCCAGGGAAGCAGGGCTCCATCACATGTAACAGTTACTTGGGAAGACAGACGCCATCACTCTAAATGTCCCCCCCCTTCCTTCTTCTTCCCCCAGCTTAATATGCTAGGCACGACATCATATGGTATGGAATATCCCTTTGGTCAGTGGGGGTCAGCTGCCCCAGCTGTGTCCTCTCTCAACTTCTTGTGCAGCCCCAGTCTACTCGCTGGTGGGATGGGGTGAGGCGCAGAAAAGGCCTTGACTCTGTGTAAGCACTGCTCAGCAATACCAAAAACATCCCTGCATTACCAGCACTTGTTGGTAAACCAACATTTGTGTTGTCAGCACAAATGCAAAACATAGCCCCATACTAGCTACTATGTAGAAAACTCACTCTATCTCAGCCGAAACCAGCATGCTGGCAAAGACAGGATGTGGTCTGGCTCTATTGTAGAAAAGCCTATACTCTTAAATTTGATGGAAATCCAAGTTTCATCGCAGAGTAACATATTGGAACCAAAACCCAGAGCTTTACTAAGCTGTGCACATCACAAGATACAGAAATTAAAATATAGTAAAGGGAAAAACGTGCCTTTTCATTCATTCATCTTTTTAAGCTATCTCGTGTCATGACAGTGGAAAGCTTCCTCAGGATCCACAAGGGAAGTCTAAGGAGTCTGCTTCAATAACCTTTTAAATTACTACAGTTCTGAAGTTTCTCTCTCGCTGTTTAGTCCTCAGTCTAAGACAACTCAAAATAAAGCAACCAGTGTGTCACCAACTTCTCACACCAGTGTCATTCAAATGAGCAGGAGAAATTCCAAAGACCTGGTTTCTACAGAATGATTTCAGCTAAGAAACTGGAAATATATAATTTCAAACCACAATTTACTAAACAGCAATCAATAATACTAAAAGTAATTTTTTTTTACTTAAAAGTTTCCCTTTGTGAAAGAACAGAAGTAACTTAATGGGCTGCTGCAATCAGAAACCACTGAAATTTTTTTTAACTTTTTCTTGTAAATTGAAGAAAGGCCTAAATTTAAGATCTACCCAGCAGTTAACCAAGAGCTGTCATGCCATCATATTTTCAAGAAAACAAAACAAACAATCAGGAAGCAAGCTGAGTTTAGGGACTCCCTTCAGAAACTCAATGGCAGAAAAAGAGCTTGCTGACAGTGAGAAAAAGCAGAGATAACCTGTAGAAACCACATCTCAAAAAACTCCTTTAAATATGATATGGGTGTAGTCCGGTGGCCTGCACAAGTGAGGGAGAGCAGAGAAGCAGGAAATCAGGATAAAAAAGATCAAGACTATAAACCAGCAACCTGCAATGATTTCCACACAGAGCCTAGAGAATAAATAAAACACCCACAGCTGTTCTCATAGCTTCAGGAAAGTTTCACCTATAAGGAGATTAAAAGAGCTGATAATTGTATCATTCATTATAATTTTTTTTTTAAATCTGCAATTAGTTCCTTTGTTAATAATGGTAGTTGCAATACTGACCCACATCAGCTTACTTATGCATACTGCACCATGAAAGTCAGCTGAGTTGCTCCAACCTGTATCAGGAGTGAATTTGTACTGTCGCTAATGAGCAGGGGTCTGTAACTGCCTCATTGCCCCTCGTGTGCGAAAAATCTCACAAGACCCTACTCCCTCAACACTGGTGATTTCTGCTTCAAACCAGTCCTGAAAATTCCGTCTTCTATAAGCCCTGTGCTAACTGAATCAATAATGCACTCTGTATTCTCTCTTTTAAATGTGGTTTTCAGAAGCTTAACAGGAAAATGGAGCTCAACAGGAACCACAAATTTTATCATTAATAACTATTAGTTCCTCATCCCATTCTCTCCCTATTGCTTATTTCTGTAACATACTAAGTCATATCAAGTCAACCCAGGTTGTAAATTCTTTGGGACAGTGGCTGCATTTTTGTGAAATACCTGCCCTGTTTTAGGAAGCTATATTAAAAATTAGAATTAGCATTAGTCTATCTAACAAAGCGCATACCCAATCCTCCCAGCTAAGGGTGCCATCCCTCCCTGGGAAGTCATGCAGACCTACACAACTCAATTAAATTTGTCAGCAATAAGCTCCAAGAAGGTAAAATAATAGTTTGCAGCTTCTTGTACAGCTATGATAGAATTCCAGCTGGTGGCAATTCTCCTCCTGTTCTGGGTTTCTTCCAAGTGAAACAACATTTTTAAAACAAATAATTTTAAGGGACCATATGGCATACACAAAAGTAATTGTCTAGGGCATCAAAAGCCTAAAGCAATTTTTATTTTGACTGCCAAAGAAAGTTTTAAAATTTATTTTTTGGCTTTACACACAAAAGAACCATTGTAAGGCTTTTTGCAGCACTTTCTCGCCCCCCCCCGCCCCACCTCAGAAAACTAGCATTAATTATTAAAAGTCTTTAAAAGAATACCATAAACATAGGATTTGTGTGCCAATGTTTCGGCTCTATTAACATGAAACATTTGGAATTCCTTTCGCCCTTAGATTTTTAGTCATCTGTGGCAGGAGCCACTGAATAGAGCCTTTTGTTTGTTTTACTATGAAGAACATGCTCTCTACTGGGAGTCCCTGCAGCCTTAAAACAATTGCATAGTACCTATTCGTGATCCATTCAGACATGACCTCCCACTATGCAGTGTAATGAAGCCAAGTCATTGACATTGTCGTAAGATAGAATGTCTTTTTAATTACCTCTGTTACTGGGGTCCCAGAGCATCAGGAATGTAAGAAGCTTAGTAAATGCTGAAACATCTACAAATAGGGGTAAGTCCCAAGATGAGCCCAGGTCAATGTCTACAGTATACTGAGAGTTAAGCCACCTAGCTAACTGAAGTAACCAAACTATAACAAGTATTTCTGTCCTCAGCAGCCTCTCCCAAAACACATAAAACTCTGGGAGCACACTGAGGTCACTCTCACCTCTAAATTTATCAACATGTTTATAATTTCTATATTCTACCACAGAGGAAAGAGCAGGATTCTCATTTCTGTTGAGAGAAATTTCTTTGTAAGGAAACTTACAAAAGTTCATAGAGACTACAAATTCTAATGCAATTACCACTTTGAGAGCTCTGTGACAACTCTTATCTTTCTCTCCATTCCAGCTCCAAAATTTTTTTTCAGTGAAAGACACAATGGCTGATCTAAATCAAATGGGTACCTTATATGTTAGGTCTTCTTCCAGGAATTATGTAGTTCTTCATACTTCAACATATTCATATAACCATCCACTATGCAACTTATATTCTATGTGACTTGGGTAATTTGCTTTATCTATCTCATCTGTTCTCTAAGACCTGCAGATATCTTTTCTGTAACACCATATTTTACCAATAACTAAGAATGTGGTTTTCTTTATTTAGAAGTGGCATATATGCACAAGGAGTATGAAGATACATAAGAAAGTTCACAGAACCTCTTCAGTGGTATTCAGTCAAACAGAGCTGCAAAAAAGCATCTCCTGTATTTTCTAGCTTTTGGCTCAACAGGCTGGGAAGAACTCTATTTTTATTGATGACTTCCAACATCTCTGCTAGTAAAGGTCTACAACATACCAAGCAGTTTGGCAACACTTACAATCTAGTAAGAATTCTGTATTGCAAGCTAATTATGCCACAGTTCTTCCTAGAGAGTATTTGGTTACTTATCTTTCACAGTAAGAACCATCTCTGTCAAATAGTACACAGAGTTGACAAAAATTTGGCTGATGAACTTCCTTTATAACTCCAGAAAAAATCTGTGTTATACCCAACTCTTTAAGTTTTTTTTCTATAAGAAAGAAAACTCTTTTTAACGGTATATAATACATAGATGAAACACAGCACTTTCCCATCATGTGTAGGCTTTTGCTCTGATTTATCTCAGAGTCCAGATGTTTTCTTCAAATCCCTTTGCTTCAGAAACCACCATAGGAAATTATTTCCCTCCTGAAATTTATTCTCAGTAGAAAAGGAACACTGCCACTTACCAGCTCCGGCTGGCTGGTTTTTGCCTTCCTGGCTGTAATATAGGCAAAGTATTCTGCAATAAAAGAAGATTTATTTTTTTAAAATCCTTCTTCATGATTCTGAGACAATCATGAGCTTAACAAGTTAGGCCTATATAGACCCTTCTCATTATTTTTGTTGCGGCTTCTTTAACAACCATATAATTCCTAGTCTGTGATCACTTTGCCCCCCATCACAATGTTTTTTCCTCAGGTGTGCCAGCAACATACTGCCATTCTTTGTTCCAGTCATTAAAATAGCTGTCATCCTAGTAATATTGAAGAGTTGATATCTGTGCTGTCTATAGTCACATAGGGTAGAGAGGAGAGTAAGAAAAGGTGTTTGCTTTTCAGAATATTTTTTATTTTTCAGAGGAGGTGGGTTTTTTCCACTGAGGAAGTTCTACGATGATAAAATATAGTAGAAGACAAGAGAGCTAGCATCCACCAGTTACTGTCTCTGATAGAAACAAAGAAAACTTTACTAGAAAGAAGAACCAGAAAGCTTTACTAGTAAGAATCCTATCGATTTTGCAGGGAAAGATAAGAATCAAGAATGGGAACACTGAAAACAATTCCTCTTTTCTGATGACACTTTAAGAAACATACCTTATCCAGAAAGTATTTTTTAAAAAAAAGCTGCACAATGACAAAACAACCAATGTTTCTTATGTTCATTTCACATACAATTGCAAAGTTTTTTTACATTCTCTATTAAGCTAACATTGATGGTCACACTGACAAGACACGCATATTTCTGTATCTTACAAAGTTCAATAAAAAGACACTACGATCAAAGAATAATTTTGTTTGGAAGGGATCTTTAGAGATCATCTTACTCATCTCCTGCTTATAGCACGCTAATTTCAAAGTTAGATCAGGTTGCGCAGGGCCCTGCCTAGTCAGATACTGAAAATCGGCAAGGGTGGTAATACCACAGCCTCTCTGGGCAGCCTGTTGCGGTGCTTAGCTACTCTCATTCTTCATATCTCATCAGAAATTCTCTTGTCGGCCTCTGTCCTTTCACTGTGTACCTCAGAGGAAGAGTCTTCCCATGATCCCTGTTTAGGGAGTAGAAGACTGCTAGTAGTTAGGTTCCCCACCATTCTGTCTGTCCTTCTCCAGGCTAAACAAACGCAGTTCCCTTAGCGTCTCCTCATTTGTCAGGTGCTCCAGCTTCCTGAACGTCTCAGTGGTCCTACAGTGAGCTCTCAATTTCATCAACATCTCAACTTCATTCACAGACAGTCTCAAAACACAGCCATATTACTAGGATGCTTTGAACAGCATTCAGATGACAAAATGAGGCAGGATATATGAGGATCTACAGAGATTGGTATTTTGACTTTATAATCAAAAGCATCTACTGGGTGATCTTTTCTTACCAAGAAAGGTCATGACTGCTTTGAAACGTACTGTGAACTTCATATTTCATATGTACAGTAATTAGTTGGAATATAATATCACATTAATTATTTCCCAAAGGATTCTACACTCTGATCTATTGCTAGCCTTCAAATACAATGAGCTTTACCCTTTTGAGTAACCAATGGTCAGTCATTTTTTCCATTTAAGAGCTACTATTGCTGCATTTTACCTTCATAAAATTTCTGCTTTCACATACACACCAATAAAAAAGAAGTTAGGATTTTTTTTTTACCCTGTTTATTACTTAAATAGGAAGAAAATACATATTCCTTAATGGAAATTTTGGGCTGGGGTGAATTAAATACAAACTTGTCATTATTTGTAATTTATCATTTAATTAAATTATAATTTCTAATAACTAAGCCATCTTTCAAACATATCTCCAATTATTGTCCTAATGATTTATTATATTAATTCTCTCCCATTGGTAAAAAGGAAGTAATTGCTGTTCTACTCTCGCATGTTTCATTCCAATTTTTATTCCCTATAAATGTGTTACAGTTCTTCCGTTGGCAGTCAGAGAAACTCTCTATAAAAGCAGCATTTACTGCAGTTTCTCTCAGAGCCAAGGAATACATTTTCAGCCTGACATTTTGGAGTATCTGTTTTCAAGCATTGATCTACAGGAGTTATTAGAGCTATTGCTCTTACTATTTTACACTGTCTTAGAAGTGCAGCTTATGCTAACTTTTCTTGGTATCTTTTATGTGTTAACCATAAAGAAAAAGAATGGCATTGCATAAAAATAAATGTTAAAATGACAAAAAGACTTCACGCAGTCACTGTAGGTCTCTAGGATGTCCGCTTTTCTAGTTACTGGAAAATAACACTAAGAGAAATAAAACCAGCCACTTTAAAGTACTGGAGGGCCTTCTTAACTTAATTATGCACCAACTGCAAATATAGATTACCGTAGATTTTAAAAACTGGTAATTTATTAATTTCTGAAAGTTGTGCATCCGTTTTCTCTTATATCAACTGTCCCTTTAAATACTAATAGCTAGACAATAAAAAAAATCCTATTTTTGCACTCTGATTTCCTGCTATAAAGAAGGGCCAACCTTCTAATCATAACAGCTTTTGAACCAAAGTTAACACAAAAATGAAACTAAAGTTCTTGCTAAAAGACAACCTGCCTCAGTATTTCTCCTTTACAGGGGTCAGGATCAAGCCTTCCTTGCAACCCCCCACCCAGGCATTCCTAACAAGAGGAAATCGTAAGAAAAACACAACTGTGGAAGAACACTAACAAAGAACAATGTCTTTTTTGTTAACTAGAAATTAAAATTACATCTAGAAAGACTAAATATTCAATAATAAAAGTAAATTGAAAAAAACTGCAGACACACAAGTTACTGGATTAGATTTTGCCTAGATTTCTGATTTTTCTAGGTGTTTTTAGACTACGCACTGCAGCCTAAAAAGGAGAAGGAAACAAAGCAACAGAAACTTACTTTCACCCAGACTATGCAAAAAGATCAGTTGTGTGATCAGAAGACAAGTGCATATATGTACGTATTTGACGATCTTGTAATTTAGCAGTAGGAAAAAATGCATCTGAAAAACTAAATTACCCCTTTTTAATACTTCAGGGGCATCACATTACTTTTTTGATTCTGACAGGGACCTCCTTAAAGGATTTAACAAACTAGTCTTATCTCCCACAAAGACTTCTGTGGCTTTTAATGAAACTGCCCTCAAAACACCGGGGCCACAGACCCACCTTTCTTACACCTCTTTCAGTCATTCGTTACAGCCTGTGCCATCACTGATTCCAATCAAATCCTCAGCAGAATCAGATCAATACATCTCTAGAGGTCCACTACCTTCATATTTGACAGGTCAAGAATCAGAACTCTCTCGTGGCCACTGCAGAGAATTCAAGTACTACTGTAACAGCTTACAGCTGTTTATTTAGGGAAAAGGAAAATTTAAAACTGTTTCAAAGCAATATAGAAAAGCCCTCTTTAATATTTTTTTTAATTACAAAATCTGATCACGGAATTCTCACACAGTAAGTTCTCTACTCATGAGTAATAGCTATAACTGATTAATCAATGTGTAATGTTTTCAATTTAGCTTCAAATCTCCTTTTAATTAGAGCAAATTTGCCATTTCTAAAGCAAGCTTTTCCATTTATTTGATCCAGCTGCTTAATGTACCTGCACACATAATATAAGAATTTATTGTTACATGTTAAATGTAGATTTCTGGCTGTATGAGATGAATTCTTTCATCATTGAAGTTTCTGGGTGAAAGAAAAAGAACTTGCAGATAGTCAAAAATAAGTCTATCCACATCTCTTTCAATGCAATCAACAAAAGGCAGTTTCTCCTTGATACATGTCAGATTTCTTTCAGTGTGCTCATTAGATAAGTTTAAAATATCAGCCACAAAACTAGGGAGAACAGTTCTCAGTTGTTTTCTTTGAAAGATGTCTAGAGAAACTCAGTACTAGCTGTCACTTACTTTCTGCTCCATAGGTTGACTAAGACATTTCTAGAAATGGTCTTCTTTAAAAACACTTTTAGTTTTCACTGTACAGGTGCCTTCATGAAGTAGGTATGTCATCTACTAGTTCTACTCTGCTTGAAAGTATTTGTGGTGCTCTGTTCAACTTGTCACAAAGATTTTAGATATCAACCCAATAAAGCAAAAAACAGTATTCTTTTTTCTCCACATTGCTGTTACTACGAGAATGACGAAAGGACTCCAGGATACTTTCCAGAATTTTTTTTATTTTCACATCACCCATGCTAATATTTTTCCTAATGTTTTTCAAGAAACTCACAGGATGACATGTGGCTAATGTTAGATGATGATGGTAATGAGCAGATTGCTAGCTCCTTTGGTCTTCAGGAATTGCTTCAGGCCCTGCTTGTGATCAGTCTCCTAAGAACACCAATGGCTGTTGTCTTACTATTTTGACATCTACTCTTCATGTGATTCTGCACCACCACTACTCTATTCTCTTCTTTCTGAAGCCAAAGAAGGCACCAGTCCACCTGAATACAGCCCTCACTGAAAATCTAATAGCTAGAAATCATTAATGTTAGAAAAGTGATGTGGTCTTTATGTGTATCAGTCATCTAGCGTCATGGGGATCAGAAGCGGTGTATACCCTCATACTGCTCTTCATGCGTGGTTCTTCATCTGGAGGTGAGGAAAAAGAAAAACCATAAAACACAGCCAAGTTGAATGAAAACCAGAGAATATACTGAGGCGCTTTTTTTTTTATATGAGCTACAGATTAAAAAGAGAAAAAACATCTAACCAAAATAAGAAAAGGCAAGCAATTATTTTAAAAAAATGGCTCAAAATAATCTCAAAATAATCCTACAAGTTAGTAGTAACTCAAACAGTTAAAAAGTTAGTTTGTACTTCAATCTCAAAAGTACAATATATGTGTGTTTGATCTTGTCAGGGAGCCAAATTAAATTACATTAAAGTTTCAGAGCATCATTTATAAGAAGTGTAAAACAGAATCACTGGCCCTCAGAGAAGTAACAGCTAATATGAATTTAGTCTTGTCTAAACTTTCCCAATTCTGCTTGACTTTAGAGTCTCAGAGTACTCAGCTTCATGCAGACAGTCCTGAGAACCAATATAACTTATGTCAACTAAAATGCTGTCCAGAATTTCCCATAAATGTTTTCTCCCAACACTCCCCAGCTATGCCTTATATATACTTTCTAACTAGGAGTTGAAGAAGGAATCCTGGAAGGACAGTATCTAGCTGTTTTTCTACAGCAATCTCATTCCAAAGGAGTTTTTGTCAGTAAAAGTGTTGTAAAATCACAACACTTGATTCTGGTTCACAACACCTTTGTTTCATAACAACAAAGAAATTATATATTTTATTTTGTAAAGATGAACTATTTTACAAAATCTTATTATGGTAATAAGTTTAAAAATTTCCTGAGCTGTAAAAAGCAAACCTTTTCAGAGATCCTCTTCACTGCAGTGAAGTAATTTTTAATGTAGAATTACTATTTGAGTGTCAACATAATGTGTCATGTCATGGGCTTTTAAATAAAGTTGGTTGTTTAAAAATCCCTCTTTTTTTAATTTTCCAGCATGGTCACACAACTCAGGAAATGACGTCACTCCTCTAGTGACAAGAAAACAGGTTGGAAGTCCTAAATCTCACCACACTCTCTCAGCCAGTGACGCAAGCAGCCTGCTGAAATGAATGAAACTTTTGTCCTATCCAGTAAAACTGGGATTTTTCATGTTTTCTAAAGAACTCTACAAAACCTAGCTGCTGAATATGCTTACAAGGTAAGCTTCAATAGATAAAAATCTCAAAAGCAACAAAACAGATTTCAGAGTAGGAGAATGGGATTCAGACCTCTCAGGATTAACTGTTGGCAGCGTTCTTGTGTTTTAAACAGCAACTTATTTTTACTTAAAAAACCCCACCATTTAAAAAATGATTCCTTATTTTGAAATAATTTACAGCAAACGTGCAGATTTTGAACAGCAAATAGGCACTGCAGTAAGTAACACCAACAGGATGCAGAGGCCGCTCCTTTCCCCAAGTATCATATCAACAATTTAGGAAAGACTTTAGCTCAAGGTCAACACACCCTAGTACAGTAATCTAAACATAGCTATCTATATATGATTATAATTAATGAAGATCAAAATTAGGGTCCAATCCAGGTGACTACCCAGTAGGTGTTTACTTTAGGGTAAGCTGATTCACTCTCTAGTCTCTGTTCAGTGTTTTGCAAGTAATTCTTGTAGCATGAGTTGGGAAGAAGCCAGAAGCTATGCTCCCACCAAAGCAATACCTGACGCCACCTGTGGAAAAAAAACCCAGCCAAACAGAATCATAGAATCATTTAGATTCAGAAGCTATCCAGAGGGACCTGGACAAGCTCGAGGAATGGGCCCATGTGAACCTCATGCGGTTCAACAAGGCCAAGTGCAGGGTCCTGCACCTGGGCTGGGACAACCCCCAGTATCTATACAGGCTGGAGGATGAAGGGATCAAAAATGCCCTGCCGAGAAGGACTTGGGGGGACTGGTGGACATGAGCCAGCAATGTGCACTAACAGCCCACAAGGCCAACCACATCCTGGGCTGCATCCAAAGCAGCGTGGCCAGCAGGTCGAGGGAGGGGATTCTTTCTCTCTGCTCTCCTCTGGTGAGACCCCACCTGGAGTCCTGCATCCAGCTCTGGAGCCCTCAGCACAGGAAAGACATGGACCTGTTGGAGCAGGTCCAGAGGAGGGCCACCGAAATGATCAGAGGGATGGAACACCTTTCCTGTGAGGACAGGCTGAGGGAGTTGGGGTTGCTCATCCTGGAGAAGAGAAGGCTCCAGGGAGACCTTATTGCAGCGTTCCAGTACTTCAAGCAGGCTTATAAGAAAGATGGGGACAGACTTTTTAGCAGGGCCTGTTGCAATAGGACAAGGGGTAGTGTCCTATTGCTTTTAGCATCTACTAAAAGAAGGTAGATTTAGGCTAGATATAAGGAAGAAATTTTTGACAGTGAGGGTGGTGAAACACTGGCACAGGTTGCTCAGAGAGGTAGCAGTTGCCCCATCCCTGGAAACATTCAAGGTTAGGTTGGATGGGGCTCTGAGCAAGCTGATCAAGTTGAAGATGTCCCTGCTCATTTCAGGGGGTTGGACTAGATAACCTTCAAAGGTTCCTTCTAACCCAAAGAGTCTATGATTCTATGATTTAGGCTAGAAAAGACCTTTAAGATCATCAAGTCCAACCGTAACAAACATGACTACTTTCATTTCTCCCACAAGTCTTTTTTTTCGAAATGGTATCAAGCCAGGTTCAATTCAAACAGCTATAAATAATGCTTATGACACTGAATCTTCACACTGTTAAACCAGGTATGTGAATTCACACTAAGAAGCCTTAACAGCCCAGTGATAACGCCCCAAGTGCATGCAAACAACCTGTTAATTTTCTTCAAACAGCAGACCCATACATACATCAATCCTTGTCTATCCAATATTTAAAGATAAAAAAATTAATTCGCAACACCCATAGCATATTACCTAGATTGCTGATGAAAGTCACCATGATTTTTTAAATAACAATGAGGTCTACTCATGTTTGTAAGCTCTCCACATGTTTCAGTGAAGTTCCCTAGCAATACGATGTCAGTAATTACAGAGCTATACTTGTGGCATTGCATGAACATGAAATACCACACATCACCTCCAGCTCCACAGCAACTGAAGAGCCTGTGGGGGAACCACTTCAGACCTTAGATGTTGCCATTTCCTGAAACATACAAGAAATGCAAGGTCATGCAATATCCTGGACCAATACAATTGAGGCTACTCCTTTAGCAAATATAAATCAAGTTCTGGCACTGGTTTGTTCTCTCCCTTCACCCCTAAAGACCTGCACACCAAGTTTACTAGTTAAGCCATTGCTTGGTTCTCTACATTAGGAATCTTTTCTTTTCTATCTTGGCGTCAGAGGCACAAATCCTGTTCACGACAACCCAGCTAAACATCAGCCACACTCCTACAGAATCATGGCAGCTTATGCCTCCAAAAGCTGAGTAAAATGAGTGGAAAAGCACCCAAGGTCCTTTCACTGGGGCCAGTGAAAGAAGCAGTTTCCCAAACGATTAGCTGCCTTTCTCCTCCCCTAAAGTAAGCTTACTGGGCTTTGATTTCACTTGTGTCAATGGTCCAGTAAGTGCTTTACTTTGCTTTACCCTGAGTTATAACCCAAATACAGGGAAAACTGATACAGATTGGCCCTGGATAATCACAGATTGGGCATTTCCAGCACCGCTCAGACACAGAGGGGCACAGCAGCCTGGTTACAGTCCACCTCACCTCTGTCACAAAAATTCACAGCTGGCCCATGTCAACCAAGGATATAAGCTAGGACAGAAAGTATATCATTACAAGGGTAAACATTTATTCATGTGCATGAGGTGTCCCAGACAAATTGGGGCACCCCCAATGTGGTTTTACACAAGGTTTTTATATCCTTCAAATGTTCAGGTACAACACAATCTAACTAATCACTAACACCCACACTACTGATTATTAATCATAGTAAAACTTTGCAAAGCAACTATATTTTTGCAGCATTCTTGCTGCTTGTCTATTGATCCAGATGTCCATGGAGTCAGTATCACTATAGTTACTTATCTATGACACCAGACAATGCTGAAAGGGTTTCAAAGACATGTCAGAGGGGCTAGCATGCTGGCGTTATCTTGGTTGTCCAGGCATATCCTTTATCCTTCATGGTCAGCTCTAAGCTTCCAAGAAGCAAAGTCCTTATTTCCAGGGCCAGGTTGTCCTTCAGTTTGTTTTACTTAAGCATGAACAATACTAAAGCATCCAGTAAAATTCTACCACCTCATTACATTATAGTGTATAAAGTGAACTAACACATATATTAACATGTACTACCCTTTCATACTATAAAAACCGATTGATATAGTAGTTAGGGAAGGGAATTTTCATAACACCTCCCTGACGTGCTGCAGCTGCAGGCAGGCAGCGGAAAGGCACTCAGGCTCACTGCTCTCCTTGTTACAGAGGCGACAATAAAGGATCCCCCAGCTTCTCCTTTTTTCCTTGTGTCAGCACACAAGATGGGTCCCATCTGTAATCACTTTGCTAGGTTAAACTGTCCTGCAGAAACAGCCCACACCTTTACACGAACCTGTGTCAAAGCCCACCGAGGACCTATTTTCACCTCACCGATTATGAACCACAAGCACTGACCAGAAATCATGAGGCTGGGTTTTTCACTTTTCTTTTTACAGCCTCTACATTTAAAATAAAATGCGGCTGCCCGACACCCCCGGAGCTTTAAACCGGCTGAGGAAACCCGCCCTTCCCCACGGGCCGCCGCCCTGGGCGACAGTCGCGAGGGCGAAAGGCAGAAACCGCCATTACGCGAAGCCGGGTGTGCCGCCAGCGCTGCCACCTTGCAGAGCTGTTTTACTCACCATTTTATTTGTAATTGAACCATTTGCCAGGAGATGGCAGCATAAGATAAAATAAACCTGAATTGTGGTCCCAGCTATTAGCCAGGAAAGTGGTGGTCTTCGAACAGCAATACGGGCCTCCTGGGAAACCTTTTAGAGCGAGATCTCGATTCTCTGGAGTGGTGGGCTACAAACCCCTTGTATTTAACTTGGTTTTTAAACGGCTAGGTTTATAGCAGTAGGTAGAAAACAATTTGTTTAAAGAGCATGTGCAAGTTTGGTTAGAACAAAAGCTGCAGTCACACAGACGGAGTGCCAGCCAGGAACACAAGCTGGCCAGCACCCTCGGGGCTTGGGCTGGGCAGCAGTCAGTCCTGCCTTCACAAAAGTGCAAACAAGAAAAAAGATAAATCTCTTTCAACAGGTAAATGATCAGACCTGCAGTAAAGCTCACACAGTTACACCTGCATTGTCCAATCGGGCACCGATGCATGACATTGTTGTGGGTAAAGCAGGAAGAAATGAGTGGCTCAGAAGGCGGCCATACTGCTCTCCCTCCTCCTGACATGCTGGCCCGGTGGATTAGGTCCGTGCGTATTTGTAGGGCACCCAGCATGTTTCCATTAAAAAATCCTTTTGCCAGAGTGTTAGTGAGGGATGCCGTCTTTGGAAGTCCTACACACTTCTCCCAGCTCCACTGTGTCTGGGTCACTCTTTATTTGGGGTGGCAGAACATTTCCCTGTAAGTATCGAAGTTAAGCCTCAGGAAATTCATTGTACTTACCAGTTCTTACAGGATTACTCAGCATGCCAGCTGGTTTTGCCCCATAAATAATGCTAAAAAAGGCATGGCCCCCAGTGTGATGCAATGATTTAGGAGTAATTCTCATTATGAAGCTAATTACATTTTTATTGTATTTTGAGAATTGCTAAAATATGAATAACATAAGTCTTCTCCATTTTAGCACCCAAATATATTAAATATATTTTGCAATCATGCTGCCAATTCTGGGTTTTGAAGCACTTCATCTCAGATACCATTGAAAATTCTGGAACTTCTAAAAAAGTCACTGGGAATGGTGAGCTGTCAGGTGAACTGTTTGGACAAATTTGAAAAGAAGCTGCTATTCACGCCGGTCAGTTGGTATTGTGCTGAAATATGTGGACATTCTGCTAAATTTGTAAATTCTTCTATATTCTAAATGGAGTTTCATGAAAAACACTTGACTGTATAAAATACCAGAACAGTACGAAAATAACTAGCTTTTATACCTTCATATGCAATAGACATAAAAGCAGCATATTCTGAACCTTTATGTAAACTTGGACAAATGTGACCAGTTATAAAGAAATGCATACTGTAATAGCTCTACATATATCTGATATAAATCACTGATTTGTGGTAGAAATCAATCTTTTGTGCATACCTCAAATATCAAATGGAAATGTGATGCTTCTGGGTCACTTCATTAAGCTTACTTAAATTACCTTCCTTGATGTATTATGCCTGCAGAATAAATTATTCATCTCACAAAACTTCTTAGCTAAAGAGTCTTGCCTCTTCCTAGCTACAGTATTTACATCAAAGCAGCAACCAGATACCACAGTATTTGTCTTAATTAATTAAATGATAAGGAATAGACTTAAATATGCCTAAAAAAAGACATGCGGAATTTACAATTTGTCAAACTATAAGCTGTACAACTCTGGGATTCAGATAACAAAGACACACCTCTGCAGGAGGTATGTGTTATTGTAATAGCACAAGAGGTCTGTGCTTTACAACTTTTCTATGAGCTATTTTACTGTCTTTTCAAGCAGAAGAAAAATGTTTGGTTTTGGAAACAAGAAAAACACTTTTGTGTCTTAGCCTTGACTCTGTGACTGAAGCATGTTAGCAAGCCCACTTTTATTAATTTATTAAGTGAATGCCTGTATCACATGTGTGTGGAAAGTTTTAATGTCAGATTCCTTCTGTCATCTGTTATAAAAAAAACTCAATAAAACTTACTCTAATTTAGGGAAAAAAATGCATGCTGAGTAGTGACAAAAACCAGGCGTTTGGTGGGACACTGGTTGCAACGGTTAATATAAATTTTTCTAACTTCACAGATGCAGATATGGGTTAAAAATTGCATTTTTTTGGTAACTGATTCTCCTTATGTTGGAAAATTTTATTTTCATCCTCAGTGCCCATGCTGTTACATAGGCTTTGGTACCTTTTTTTCTTAAAAAATACATACAACAGAATAGAAATTTGAGTTGTTACTTGGGACCTTGATTCTATATATATTCATCGGTCGCCCCATTTAATAATTTTTCATACAATCATGCTTCTCCAGTGATTCTCAAAAGGAAGAAAAAAACCATACCAAACTGTTTAAATCATAAGATTTTTTTCCTCACATCTCTAGCTCACCTACTTGTTAACCACCAAGCCTCACTATTTATTCTGTAATGTCATTTGTTGTACCCTGCTTTGAAGGAGAGAACATAAATATCTCAAAAATCCCTAAGGTGAAAGTGACTGAGGTCTTAAAAAATGTTTTTATAACATGTAGTCAGACTATTTAAATACAATAGGCCAAGTTCTACCTGAAATTTGAGTTGACTTGCACTTGCTAACAGCAAATTAAAATGATTTTGTAATCCTCCCTCAGCGGTACCTACAATGGGTTTCTGAAATGATGAACTTTACACATTTTACCTAAATCACCTGCCTGCTGCAACCGTGCCAAAAAAGCAGCCCTCTGAGAAACGGCAGTGCAAGGCGATGCTCAGTGCAGCTCCAGAGCGGATGGTGGACGATGGAGCTGGCACAGCAGGCTGCCAAAGGCAGAGGTAACCTAGTCATTAAGTCAAACTCATATTCTTTGTGCAAGCTCACACTGAGGGGGAGGCAAATCGTTTTGGTTTATACGCACTGTGACCGGTAAGTACTGAGGCCCTGCCTTACTATCAGAATAATCAGCTGTAGAACTCCCATTAGGTTCAGTGAAAGCAGGTGCATGTCCTGATCAAATAAAACCTTCAGCATGGTCACCTCTCAGATGGAGGTCTCTCTTGTTTTCACACTTGATTCATTTAATGTTTGCTATAATTGAATGTGTTATCCTGCCAGGTAGGTTTTGTACAGCAGATCTAGTTGGGCATATGTATCAGAGGTTGCATATCCATTAGCAGCAGGACTACTCCTTGACCATATTATGTTGACCAAATACAGACATTTACAACTAAGTATGTTTAAGAAACTTAAAGTGGCGTGGTCATTGTATTGGTGCTAGAAAAACATCTAACTGTTGTCAGGTAATATTTTGCTTTTACAAACTGGTTCAGGGAATCTTACATGGTTCATGTAGGCATCTTCCATTCTAATAGTATTTTTTGTTGAAGGAAATACATTAGAGTTGGATAGTCTCATGATTAAGTGGTATTGCTGATATTTATGACACCTGAGAATACACAGTGTCTGACCTCCTGGCTGTTGGAAGAGGTTGTATCATCAGTTTAGGCCTGTGATATTTGGTAATATTTGCATCTTATTTACACATGATTTACCAGCAGCATGTTGTGATCTGACAGCCCTCTGATTCTG
The DNA here is from genome assembly GCF_000687285.1 of Phaethon lepturus. Taxonomy (NCBI): domain Eukaryota; kingdom Metazoa; phylum Chordata; class Aves; order Phaethontiformes; family Phaethontidae; genus Phaethon; species Phaethon lepturus. Next base: position 3,031 of record NW_010541244.1, on the reverse strand, counting down.
GCTTCAGTGGACTATGACAGAATTTGAATTTCCGAACTAGAACTTTGTGAATTTATCACACATAGTCCTTAGGCTTTGTCTTTTGGCTTTGCAGTCCACTAAAGTGCCATGATGAGAGTCACCAGGCATATCTTCACTGAACAGTGAATAAAAGAAACAGAAGGGATAGGAAGAAGGTGGAGTTTCATTGTTACAGAAAATGCTGTTGGTGAAGAGGCCTTTGTCCTCATTTACAGACAAACACAACTAAAAATTAGGTCTGATATTCAAAGCTGGTTCAGTGCAGTTTTTTATTAACATTTCCAATAATCAATATATTGGTATATAAAAATAAGCCTGAGCCAAAACACTAGTTACTCCTATTTTGGAGAATGTATGATCTGTATTTTTTACCTTGTTCATCTGGTTCACTTCACTTATGCTACTGTTGAAAGCAGTTTACACATGTTTAACTTACGTGAATTCAATGAGTGTTAGAAAGTTAATAAATTTTTAAAGCAATTATCAGCCTGACTCTTGGACACTATCTTAAATTCTTAGGCAAGTGAACATTGCCCCTCACTACAAGAAGGATGTTGAGATGCTGGAGCGTGTCCAGAGAAGGGCAACGAAGCTGGTGAGGGGTCTGGAGCACAAGTCCCATGAGGAGCGGCTGAGGGAAGTGGGGTTGTTTAGCCTGGAGAAGAGGAGGCTGAGGGGAGACCTTATCGCTCTCTACAACTACTTGAAAGGGGGTTGTGGCGACGAGGGTGTTGGTCTCTTCTCCCAACTAACTAGTGACAGGATGAGAGGAAATGGCCTCAAGTTGTGCCAGGGGAGGTTTAGATTAGATATTAGGAAAAATGTCTTTACGGAGAGAGTGGTCAAGCATTGGAACAGACTGCCCAGGGAGGTGGTAGAGTCACCATCTCTGGAAGTGTTCAAAAAACGTGTGGATGTTGCACTTCGGGACATGGTTTAGTGGGCATGGTGGTGTTGGGTTGATGGTTGGATTTGATGATCTTAAAGGTCCTTTCCAACCTTATTGATTCTGTGATTCTGTGATTATTGGTCAATTCTGAGAATTAAGCAAGCAAGATCAATGCCTTTCTGTAACTGAAAGTTTAATGCGCTAACCAAGTTGTGAATTCTAGTGAACTCACCCTGCATACATGATAAAATAGGAATTTAACCAGCTGAAGTAGGAAATCATACTGTATGGATTTTTTTTCCCCAGGAGAGAAAGCCCTGTTCTTCTTCTATTTTTGAGAGAATATGGAAATGTTATTCCCTGGGATATTTTATCCAGTAGTAATTTCCACAGTACTCTATTATAGTTTGTCAGTCTGATTTATATGACTTTCTTTGTCATTAATTAGGTATTTAACTAAAATCTGTTAGAATTACATGGATATAAGTCTATAAGTGAGAGGAAAATTAGGCCCACCGATTCTTAGCATTAACTAAAGAACCCATTTAATTATGGGATTTGGGAACTTTGTAATTATCTTCTAAATGGGATATTTACTGATTAAGAAATTACTTTCATAGCATCATGCATGTGTGAAATTTTACAGACACCCAACAGGTAGTTCTGTGACAGTGGCCTCCACCAGCCAAGAGGAATGTCATTGGCACAGAAAAGGTGGTTTATCTCGGCATTTGTGCTGGGGAAAACTTCCATTTGTACAACCTTTGCATAAAGTACTTTCTTTTACTGACTTGAGAACATGTTTTTAAGAAATGAACTAAAATAAATTTGCATTTCTATAAAAATATTTCCTCTTTAATTCTTAATTTCATTTTCATTTGCTATTTTTCACCATAACACGCTTTTCCTCTAGTGAAATAGCAAAGTCTGAGAACTTTAACTGAAACACATGCTTGCTTCAAATATGGAACAAAGTACAATGAACACATTTGTCATTCCCTACCATGGATGGTATTTTCTTCTTTTGACATAAATGGTATTCCCTTCCTTTATGACTGAAGGTTGAGGACATTGTTTTGTAAATACATGAATGCACATTACATGTATTGATCAACAAATTATTTCAGACTTTTCCATGAAATGTAATGTGTTTTAGGAAGAGTGGAAAATCCTTAAAAAATTCAGATTGTAGGTTTAGTTTACTTTGGCAGTAATAATGGGTGTGGAATTCTGCTGTTAGGAGTCCTAATACCTTTCGTCTTGTTTCTGGTCAGTAATACTGTGCAAGTGTTTTCTTTTGACATTTTTTCTGTTTTGGGAATATTTCCTTCTTTGCTGGAAAATTCAAGCAAGGAAAGAATGTATACTAAATGAATTGTCTTCAGAAGATTAGCACGGCTGAGATCTAAGTTAATTCAGAAAGATTTTGGATTTTGCATTTCATAAAGCAGAATGATTCCAAATGCAAAATAAGGAATCTGTTCACATGCAGCTGTTACACACTAACGAAAAAAGGCTTGCCAGGAATGCGTAAGCCTGCGCCATCCATTGCAGCATCACCAACGGAGCAGACTTCAGGCATAACTGAAAGAAAAAGCACAATATGAACATGTAATACGAATTGCTGTTAGCCTTGCAAGGCACACATTTAGTAGGCAATATTAAGCAATCCCAGAATATAGCTTTTTATGAAATAGAAATTGTATTAGCATTTAATTGCCATGTGCCATATTCCCCATTGTGGTTTCAATAGACCTAATTCAACTCCTCTGGCACGATGAGTGCATATTAAGCAATTTAAACAGGGGGGCTACGCATCCTTTGTTGTCATCCTTACATAGTCTGCGACACACGCTCAGAAAGCCTGTTCGCGTTATTTGCAAGGTTTCGATCCGTGCTGCAGGAAGCTTGCAATTTAGTGAGCCGCACGTAGGAGCAAGGAAACACTTAGAAAGACTGTCAAAATTAGGATTGTAGCCGGAGAGGTTGGATTTGCCAGACAGCTGAAGCCAGCCGAGCTCAGGTATCGCCTGTTCACACCTCTGTATGAAAGCAACAGCAAATTACGGGCGTCTTTCCGCCGCAGTTCCTTTGTGGGAAGAGCAAGCCCCCCGCCCGCTG
>NW_010541243.1:0-37841 GCF_000687285.1 Phaethon lepturus | reverse complement strand
TATATAATTATATAAATTATATATTTGCATAATAACCTTAAATATGAACTGGATGGAGAAAGAGCCAGTAGCTTAACAGGGGAGAATTATGATTAAGTCTTTGTAAACCACCCAGTACTGCTTTGTCCATCCTTACTCTTTCAAGTAGCGGACTTCAAATACATGAACTGAGGGGGCTAAGGAATTATCTTCTCTCATGCCATTCTTCCCTTGTAGCCTTTTGTACAATGGGATGTGTAACCATAGATGGTTACTTTTCACCCAAACCCAACCCAGCCCACCTTAGAGCCACATTAAGGCCAGCATTGACACCAGAAGCAGAGGTAGGAGAGGGTGGTTGTGCAATAGGAAGAAGGTGGGAGCATCAGCTCTGAGAGCAGAGCACATTTGGGCTCAGGGAGAACCGTGGGGCTGTGGCTGCCCTTCCACAGCAGCTTCCAGTGACCTGCACTGGGACTGCAGGGCACCTCTTCTCTCTCATGTGTCCCCCACAACGCCCCGTCTCTCTATATCCAGCTACATGTGCCCTCTCCTCCATCACACTCCTGCTTGTCTGGTGGTAAGGGAGGAGAACTGTCAGAGGCGCATAAACCCTTTTTCTGAGCTTAATTTTCTGCTGGTTTGGATGAAAATTAGCTTCCTGGCCAGAGCCAGCACAAGCAACAGGGCGGAGCATGGGTGTGGGGTTCAAGGAGGGGATGGACCACAGCAGTCCTGTTTGAGGCTGCTGTGAGCTGTCTCTAGCCTTAAATGTCTAACCTCTGCACAAAGCACTACCATGCCTGTCATCTACAGACCGAGACTCTCTCTTGCCCCAAACTTGGCATTTCTGCCAGCCCACATCAGCTGCAGGGGAAACAGAGGGACAGCTGGCAGGGGATCATTTTGTCAGGCCAGCTTGCAGCTCCATTGCAATTCATTGCTAAATCGCAAACGAATCTGTGATTTCAGTCTCCTGTGCTTAAATACAGATCTGTATGACGTATTCCTGCTATTGCAGTAATACACATACAGATCCAGGCAAATATTTGTTCCCCTCTCCTTCCCTCCTCTTGAGTTGTCTTAACTGTGTTCAGAGCCAGTCTAGGTTAGGGATTTTCGGCTTGTGGTCTGCAGGCTGCTGGGTTCTGGAAGCTATTCCAAGTGAGTCTGGGAAATAAACCTAGGAAAAGCCTATTGTCACCAGCTGCACAAGGTACCTCATCTTGACTCACAAACCTATCGGGGTCCACAAGATAACACCCTCCTTCCCCTTTTGTTTCCCCTGATTCAGTTCACACTCTGCTGGGCGCCAGTGTTAGCTGCTGCAGATTGCAGGGGAATGTTGGAAAAACCTGTGTTGACAAAACTGTAACAGTAATGTTTCTGGCATTCCTTATACTGTAAATGTATAGCCACTGCTCCACAGCAGTCCTGGGCCTGTGTAATAGAATGGCTCTCTTGTCTTCCTCGTATACTGGTCCAAACTGGGGGAAGGAGGAGGGAGAAGAAAACTAGCAGGTTGCCTTGCTGGAGTTCCTGAATGCTACTTAGTCCGTTCAGTTTCTTTAGTGTTACAGCCACTGTTTTTGAAATGCTGTCTTCTGTGTTTTGTCTGGCTTTTCTGCTGTGAGGTTTGGGGTAGAGAACCTGGACTGCTGCCTGGAAAGTGCTGTGTGACCTTGTGGCAGTACAGGCACAGGGCAATCTGCAATAATATTGGACTTTACTGAACCAGCAATTCCCCTGGGGAGGATGTATCTTCCTTTCCCCAAGACAGTCTCCTTGACCGACCGTCATGGAGAAACTGAAGATTCCTACATTATTGCAGAAATTGTGTTTTTAACACGTTAGGTGGGAATAATCTATGTATATTCAGTATTTCCAGGCAAGCTGGTTTGGATTACGGTAATTAAACTTCTCTGGAACAGCAAACATTTTCACAATGTGATTTGCTTAACATAGTGCAACAGTCCTTATCCTTTATATAGCCCACAAAGAGACACTAAAGAGTTGGTTAAGCCAAAGAAGATTTTGAGATTATGTTTAAAAAGGAGGTGAGTGGTTGAAAGATGGCAGGGACAGAATTTCAGCTGGACAAAGCAATATTTTTAGTGATGATATGAAAATTAACTCCAACATTAAAGAGAAATAGGATAAAGGGGATAAATTACAAAATATATGCAATAGGTCCCTTTCCATTTCACAAGGACAGGGCTGGTTCTGTGATATCCCTAAAAGCCAGACATCACAGAATTTACACAGCTTGGGCTACATACTGAGAGAGGTAAAAAGAGGTCATCTCTTTCAGAAACATACTATAGTGAATTGGGATGTAAAGAGATGTGGTTTTCTAGGGAAAATGTCAGGTCCAGTAATTTCACCTCTCCATGTCAGTCTTGGGTTAATTATTGCAGTGTTCTGTGTGCATTTGTGGAGCCGATTTTTTCTTAAGTTGCAATGAAGAGTCATTTAGCAACAGAAGCAGCTCAGAGTATGTTTAGAAACGTCTGTCCCTCACAAGTTATCAGGGAAGATGAGCTGAAATTCAAAACCATAACAACAAAATGTGAACAGTCCTGGTTTAAATGGTATCAAATTAGGCAGCTGAACGCTCTCTAGGAAGTTAGGAGAAGGGAAGGAGCAAATTTACAAATATGAAATATTTACTATTTTCCAATGCCAATTATATTTTGTTCAGATTGGCAGGATTTAATAGTATTATTCTTTACTATTTTCTTGAGGAATACCCACTGTTCACACAGATGCACATTAACTCAATGTTTGTGTTTTATTTACTGATTATCTCATTGCATTATGGAATTAATGTGAAAAGTGGGGTATATTAATTCATGTTGTTCAGATCTAATAATTTGATTCCAAATGCCTATGTATGTTTTTAATCAATACAGTTACTGCCAGTAAAGTATCTGCAGAACACTGAATTAACTGACTAACTAATACAGCAGTTACGAGTTTCATGCTAGTTAGATATGTGAGACTACAATTGGATTTTACCGTAAAAGAAAAGCCCTTACCCTTCATAGCCAGTATTTTCCCCTGAATTTATGCTGTTGGACTTTGCCCGTTACTGATTCAGATGATGATGCGTCCTCATAGCAGGAAAAGATAGTGATGTTGATGGGTTGTCCTCACAAGATGCATGTTGTCCCTCGTGACCAGGTCCCTTCTGTTTTCATCGAATCATAGAATCTCTCAAGTTGGAAGGGACCCATAAGGATCATCGAGTCCAACTCTCTGCTTCTTGCAGGACTACTTAAAACTAAACCATGTGACTAAGAGCATCGTCCAGATGCTCCCTGAACTCTGAGAGTCTTGGTGCGATGCCCGCTTCCCTGGAGAGCCTGTTCCACTGACCCAGTACCCTCTCAGTGAAGAACCTTTTCCTAATGTCCAATCTGAACTTCCCCTGACACAATTTCATTCCATTTTCTTGTGTCCTATCGCTGGTCACCAGAGAGAGGAGATCAGCACCTCCCTCTGTGCCGCTGCCCTTGAGACAGGTGTAGACTGCGATGAGGTCACCCCATGTTTTGGTTAGATCTGTCTGGTCGTGAAGGTTCATTGTGGTGAGCAGAGCTGTGGGTGTGCTAACATGTCCCAGTGAGGGACAGGAGCTGTCTCTTGAATCGGAAGCACTAGGAAGAAGGGTGCTGCCCTAACGAGACTACAGTTCAATTTTGAAACAAAACCTCCTAATAGATAAACTGCACAGTCTGAAAGACTTGGATAAGACAGAATAGGTAGCAGGTTCAGCACATCAGCACCCTCCACTTTGACAAGCTTTTTGTAGACAGCATGGGAAATAGAACTTCTAAGGAAGATAAGAAGGTTGTTTTGTGGATATTTGCCAAGAGCAGAATGCTTGTCTTTTCCACTGACGCACAAATATGTAAATTAAACAGAAGTGCTTGAATGGTTTTTATGTTTATGACGGAAGACTTAAAGCTTTTGAAGTAAAGAAATGCTTGGCTGAAAGAAGAACATTTGTGCTTTTTTAAAAGTGTTTTCTGGTGTAGCCATCAATGTGGGATTTCTCTCCTCTGTCTACTTTCATATACTACAGAAACAACCATTTACCTTTTTTAGGCATTATAGTCTCTGTAGATGGAAAATATCTATACAGAACATTAAAAATCTTCTGTGAAGTAGGATAACGGGAGGTGTTGCACTGGATATTGTTAGATTATTCCTTTTCAGTTTCATTTTTAGCAAAAATATAATTCTGAAAAGGAAGACAGGAAAAAGAATGAGGAGTAGGTAGGGCAGATGGAATCTGAGGCAGATGTGCTACATCTTTCTACTTCTATGTAGAAGTATGTACATGTACATCTTTCTATGTACATCTTTCTACTTCTAAACTACTCCTTCAGTGTTTCTTTATTTCACATACATTCACACAATGCACTGTCCTGAACTTGGAGAAGAAGGAACCTGGAATCACCAGAAGAGACACAAAACGGGTTTAAATTAACTTCTCTTCCCTGCTTGCCAGAGGCTTTACCTTGTTGCTGACCTCCCCAGGGAATTCAGGAGGTAACCTTCAGTGCCCTCTAGCCCTGTCTCACTTTGATTCCTTTTCCTTTCTATGTTAAATATCATTATAAAATGCTCAGGATTAATTTGTTGACACTAGACTTCCAGGATTTCTGTTGCAGCATTCAGCAGTGTTTTCAGTTGCTCATTCTCGTCACTTGTCAGAGATGTGAGTAGATACTGTTGTCCCCATTTTACAGATGGAGAAGTTGAAACCCTCAGAGGTGGAATGGTTAGCTGGGGTCACACAATACATAAACTGCTATTGCCCAGTGGACAGTGGTACTCTTGCCTCACTTACGTGGCATTTTGACTACACTAAAGTCAAGAGTTTTACCACTGATTTTAGTAAGTTCACAATTTCATGCCCTAATTCACACTCCATCCAGTTTTTTGGCACCCTTATATTTGGCACGAAACGACTCTAAATCTAAAATTTTGCCACCTAGTCCTCAGAGGGCAGTTCTGGCATCTGGGTGTGATCGAAGCATAGGCAAGCCCATCCAGTCCTGTTTGTCTAGAGGCATGCCTCCTGGGAGACTTGGAGGTGGGAAATGTGTGCAGAAGTTACAAAGGTACCTGGAAGCAAGTGAAATAATTCCTCCAGAAGCTGATTAACTTTCCTTCAGTCTGCCTTTTGAATAGTTGCTGTGTACCTATAGCATGGGTAAGAGGCAGGTCTAAAAAACCAGTAACCGTGCTGCCTAATATTTATCATACTTTTTCATCTTTATCATTATAGTTTGCTTCTCAAGAAGTAAATAATTTCAGGTGAACATACTATTAAAGTCATAGATACTAAGAAGCCAATAATTCTCATGAGAGACAATGAAAAAAATGCTTTATTCTTTTGTAGGTTAAAAAAATGCAGCAGCAGAGAAACCTGTGACAAACACTAGCTTGAGATTCCTTATGACATCTGTAGTCACACCTCTGTGGGAAATATCGGGAATGCTCCCAGCAGAGTTAGCATTTTCAGACATTTTATTCAATGCATGCAGTGTAGTTATAGCAGCTGTTTCATTGTAGCAGGGAAGTAGAAAAATGACAGGAAAATAAGACATCATTAGCCATGTTCTGGGGGTTTTTGTGCACTGGTCATAGTCCGTTTCAATATTCTTTTTCCCTTTGACATTCACAGTGAAGTATCATTTTTTGTAATGGCTGAATCATTTTGTGTTAAAAGGACGGACATTTACAGTTTGTCAAAGAAATATTGTAGAAATGTTAATAATGCAATTTCAATTTAACTTTCTAAAATAAATTTGCTACAGTGGTTGTATTTGAGAATTTAAAGGGACACATTTTCCTGTTTATGCTATTAATACATGGAGATTACCAAAGACAAACAATTTTAGAATGTATTTTAAAATACAGCTTAGTATTCACATTGTGTTACATTTAATGAATGTAGATTTTAAAACAGTCATCATTACTCTGAGTATTTTGATAGTAGCCCATTTGCTGACAGTGTTCAAAGCATTTTACAAAAGTAGAAATTATTAGCATTCCTCTCTCCCAAAAGGGGGAAATGAAACACAGTGTGATTATGTGATTTATGCAAGGTCATGCAGTCAGAAAAAAAGAATAAAACTGAGCTGTCTTAACCACTGGTCCTGACAATTTATACTAGTCCATTTTGCTTGGTTTAGTTAGTTAAATGTATGGGTATTTAGATTACAGGTGCTGTATTTTTATGAAAGTCAGAAGATTTTTAAAACGTGATTAATTCCTGTTTCTATGGAAGTTCCCTAATTCTGCAAACATCCTTGTGACTGTTCCATACCTTGCCCTGCTTCCTGCTTTTGCTGTGTATGGCTGTTTCTTAAGAACTATATGGTTGTCTTTTGTGAGCATGAGTGGTTTGAAGATGCTTTGTTAATACAATTTTAGTCTATCTAGACTGTCTATGGGTCTTTCAATACTTTATTTGTTTGGTAAACCACTAGATGGAGAGCAGAAACCAGCGCTCATTCTGGGTCATTTGTCCTTTGTTAACTGCAAAGTGTTGCTAAGTCATCTACAGACCTGGCATGAGGCCAGTCATTGTCAGTTTTGGATTTTCCAGTTAGGAGATGTGAGCAGGCTCTTTGCTCTTTGGCTGCCAGTACTGTCTTGTGGAGAGTGCTAGGGAGCACAGGTTGGTTCTCTCAGCTGCTACATACATTTTTGTCAGGAGATCATGAAGAGGTGATTGAAATGTTTCCAGAATGGTAGTGATGATTGTATTTCTATTTCAACTTTTCTTCTTCTGGAGGAGCATGGTGAGGTCTCGCTGCAGATATGACATTGGTCTGGGTTGGAGAGAGCTGAGTCCTGGTTACGTCTCCCAAGCATCGGAAGTGCCTGTGGTGGGGAGTGTGTGCCAAGGTTTCTTACGGACTGTGGGGGGTCTAACCAACCCGGGGGGGTTGGTTAGAGGTCATTACATAGGTTGTTTTGTGATGACAAGCATTGGTCAGTGTATCAGTGTGTTCTACTTAGGGCTACTCCAGAGATCCAGCATAAGCTAGCATACCACAGAAATTCCTACTATATTGGTTACATTTTCCTTCATTTTTTGACAAAAATGCTTAATTTTTGACAAAACCACTTTTCAAAGGACCTTTTTTTGTGACCGGTTCTTTGGCCATCTGCTTTTCTGATGTTTTTTCAGCAAGCTGCATTCACTAAGTGTATTGTTTTACCAGCAGCGCCCTAGCAGAGGATAGCGTTGTCTGCATAGACACACTCTTCCTCTGCAGATGGAAATAGAACCAACGGAGTTGACTTTAGGATACTCTATCCAAGACTGCTTTCCACCTGGAAATGCACTCCCACAGCTATGAAACAGTACGCTCAGCATTATCCCTGCTATATGGTTCTTCTGTAGTGCTGGAAATACTGGTTTGTATCGGAAAAAATAGTCACCTCTACAAAGGCTCCTCATCTTTGGAATTCTTATCTATGTCTTTGGTCTGCAGTAACTCAGTTAGATAACGTATTACAAAAAAAGGCAACTTTTTGAAAATGAATATACAGATATGAGAAAGAATGCTAAGAATAGGAGGGGGAGGTGTTGTGTGGGAGTGTTGTGGGGTCTTTTGCTAATTGTCAGCTGTATCTTACTGACTGGCTATACTTTCACCAATATTGTGGGAATGGGTTTTTGTATGTTTTATTTCCTCCTATGTGAACCAGGTAGGGCACTGATATCTTTTCAGGAGATGTACACAAGGATATTCAAGCATGTGATTCATAAGTGGCAGTCCTCAGGAGTCGTTTGGAACCAGTAAGAGCTAAAACTGCTCAGCTTCCTGAAATACAGTTAGGAGAATCAGTTAGGCCTGACTCAGAACCCATTAAGTCATTTAGGGACTTCCCAGTGATTTCAGTGGGAGTTGGATTAGGCCCTAAATCACCCGTAGCAGTAAATACTGAGGATGTAAAACAAACAGACATCTTAGTGATATGGCTGTTGCTGCTGCCACCTTTCGACTTGTGTGGCTTTTGTCCTTTGTTTCTTCCGGATCCCCTGCCAGCCAGCAGGAAAACAGATGTCACTTGCAATTCTTTTCAGTGCCCCAGTTGGAAATAAAGGGATCAGCAGTAGTGCACAGGTTTATCTGATCACCCTGGTAACCTCACATGCCATGCTTAACTCCAGTAAATACAGAAACTTGTTCTCTGTTTAGAAATGAGCTACACTGAAGTAATGGGAAAAACATGATTCATTGGCTTTTGTTTGATTTCATCTTAGTTCTTTGCAATACACATTTCCTATGTTAACATTTGAGAGTAGTAAGTCAGGTCCCTTCCATCTTTGCATTCTATAGATCCAAACTGCTGTAGATCTAAAGCATTCATTCATATGTAAAGGCTCAGAAGAAACATCCCTTTACAGCTATTTAACAAGGGCAATATAAAAAAGTCTTTTTGTAAGAGATGTTCTTGGATTTTATTTAGCAGATTCAAATAACTTGACAAATACAGACGTCATGTTAGGTCTGTATTATTGTTGTTGATTATATTATTTATTTGTTTGTATGCGGCTTGCTCAGTGGTGCAAGAAGCACAGAAATAAAGGCAGCCCTTGCCCTATAGTTCGTAATCTAAGGCCTGTTTCTCCAGAGATTAAAGATGTGCATAAAATTATACACATGAATAGTCTTATTTAAATTTATGGTATTTCTCTCATGCATAAATATTTGAAACTTCAAAGGAATGGAGGCCATAATTGTTACTTTCTTTGCTTCACCACAATTTAAATAGGGAGTTTTTTGACTGGCTTCATTAAGTGTTTGTTTGAATGGCCCAAATACGAATCCATAAATGTACAGATAGGGAGTTTGTCAATGTTAATGCTGAAAACCGTTTTATCACACTTTCTCATGATCATTTTCTGCTTCCCCCTACCAACACCTGCAGCTTTTCCTTCTCTGCCCTCCAGACCCATATGCACTTTCTCCCTTACAGGAGGGATCAGCAGATCTTAGTAAACTGTGTGTATGCACTAGTTGGAAAAGAACATAAAACATAGCTACACAAAAGGGAAAACAATATAGCTAAAGCTCATGCTGAAGGAAAGCTGAGAGCAGGTACACTTGTTACTACTTTGGCCAGGAGATAGGTAATAATTTGTAAATTACTCTAATTGGCTTGCATATTTGAGCTCTTCACCTGATAACTTTTCCCTTATTCAGAAGTCCTGAAAAATGTGATCATCAAGTAGCTGCAGTCATACAGCTCCATGCAACATGTATGTACTTTAGTCACATCAATTCTTCAAAGATACCAGAATGTGTTAAGAAGGTAATTAAACACTCTACTCACTCTCTGCTGTTCTATAGGCAGAGCTACTTCTTTCTTTCTAAGTGCTTTCTAAGCATCCCCTACCGGGAGAACGAAGACTGTGACGACGTAAAAAACATTTCTTGGACTTCATCCGAGTTGTGACTATTACCCTAAGATACGATCCCTTACAGAATCCATTTTTTTTCTGACAGGAGGTTATTGCAGGAACACCATCTCTCCCGTTAACTAATTGACGTGACATTTCTCTGCCTTTGAACCATGACTTGCCCTTCTATAGCAAACTCGGGCAAGCCCCATGCTTCTATTTGTTGCATTTCATCTCATTGCTAGGGCAGCCAGAATTCACTGCAGTAGCTTTGAAAGGCTGTAACTTCGGGGGACACTCTTCGTTGAGCGTGTCTTTTGGATGGCAATGACGTTGTTCCTCAGTAGGACTGCCTGCCTTGCTTTCTCGAGTCCGGGCTTGCTGTTCTGAGGGTTGTGTTACTGATCCTCTCTTTAAGCACCACCTTGTGGTTGAACTAATTTTAGACGTGTGAAGGTGTCCTCGAAAACTGCACAGTGCCACACGGTGAGGCTAAAAGGTACTTCAGGAAAGCACCTAGTCCATCCCTGAGCCACGTGCACAATTCACTATCGTTGTGTCACTCCTGACAAATACCTTACGTATCCTCCTAAGCCCCCGAAAATGGAGGAACCACAGCTCCCTGGCGATCTGTGCCAGTATTTAGTGTTCATGCTGTTGGAAAAGCTTCGCTGATGTCTAACCTGAATCTTTCTTACAGCAATTTCAACTCTTTTATTTCCTGATCTCTGCATGATGGAGTAGGTCACTTCATTCTTCTTTTCAAACGCTTTTTATATCCGAAAACTTTTTAATCACACTTCTGCTAAGACTTGCCTTTTCTTGAACTGAATGACTTTGATTATTCATGTTGTGCTTTCTGATTATTCTGGTTGCTGTCCTCTAAATTCTGTCCAGTCGCTTTAGATGCTTTTGAAGTAAAATGGGCAAATGAGCCATGGTGCTTTAGCTTAGGTCTTATCTAGGCTGACTAAAGCAGAACTGCATTATGTATCTAATTTGTTACTACATCCCAGTACAGTATTTGTTGCTTTCACACAAGTATGGCATTGCTTACTCAGTTCTGTTTAACATCTATTATAAACCTTATTTCTTTTTCTGTGGAACTGCGCTAAGACACTTGTTCCCTACCCTGTCTCTAGGTAACTGATTCTGTCTGCTTTAGAAAAGTAGGCAACGCTGTGTTGCACAACAGCATCGTATTTTTTTCAGACCAGTGTCAAAACTGTATCAAATTGTAAACTTATTCTCCAATATACATGCAGTCCCTTGCATTCTGAAGTCTCCTGCAGAATCAATCAGTGTACATTCTACTTTATCCCATGTTAATATTTAATATTTTGGTAATTGCTTTCAAAATATACTTTTCTAGTTGGCTTTGCACCTATTTTGTAAGAATTTCATCTGCCCTTCACAGAAGAGAACATCTTATGAAACGGTGCCAAAGCCTTAGTAAAGTAAAGGGTTGAAAATCTACTGTTTCTTCCCTAATCTAACAGTGTTGCTACCCGTTCATGGAAAGAAATGAGATCAGCGTGGCATGATTTGTTCTTGATTAATATACGTCACATGTGACTCATCTCCCTGTTCTTTTCCAGGTGCTTACAAATGGACTTTGTCTAGGGAGACAAGTTAAGCTGACACGTCTGTAATTTTTCAGTCCCTCCTTTTCACATTTTTCCATCTTCTGCTGCCTTCCTTAGTCCCCAAGAGTTGTCAGAGGTGGCTGCTGATAGTTCTGAGATGGCTGCAGCCATCTAAGTTTCTTCAAGCTCTTCAAGTTTCCTGCATGAAATTCTACAAACCCAGCCAATCTGAAGATGGCTAATTTACGTAATATTTTCTCATCTGTTATCTTGAGTTTTTTTCAGGCTGAGATTTACTCCTTTCACTCTACCACTTAGGCTATTAGCCATCTCTCTGCCACTGATTTTTCTAATGAAGACTGGTACAAAAAATACATCGACTGCTTCTGGCCTTCTTGAATTATCTGTCAATAGATTTCCATCTGTTGAAGAGTAGATTAACAATTTTTCTTTTCCTAGATTTACTGCTAATGTACTTGTGGAATGTTTTTTGTAGCTCTTGACATTTCTTGGTAGATCTGTCTCATTTTATACCTTCTGTTCTTCATTGTTCAATTTATTTTTTATACTTGCCTTTTGTAAATCCCCTACTTTCTCCTTACTGTGCATTTCCTTCTTGTATTTCAATGAAGAGCTCTTTCTTTAGCTGAGTCTTTAATACCCCTTCTAGCTCTGTGCTAGGATATATTGTATGTGTGGTTAGTATTGTTTCTTTAAGTTAACTACCAGCTCCCTTTAACTCCTTTTACCTCACACTTGTTCCCCTGTGACCTGCTCCAGGAATTTAGCTATCAGTGTTCTGTCTTTATAGAAATTTTTCTTCCTAGTCCATTGTTTCTACTTTTATATTCTTCTTACTTCCTTCTGTAGAGTTTTGACACTGGATCATTTCATGATCACCTTCACCCAGGTTACCTTCTGTCTTCGCAGCTGATCCTTATCTATTGGTCAGGATCAAATGTAGATGAACGAGCCTTCCTGCTGCTTTCTGCAGATACTTGTGCTATGCCTTGGCTTTCACCTTGGGTTTTTTCTGTGCTTTTGGGTTGAGTCAGATTTCTTCTAAATGCTCTCTTTTATTCTCTTTTGATTAGTATGGGAGATTTATTGACAAATCTTCATCCGTATTGAATTTTTTCAGCTATTTGTTTTATGTGTTTTTATTGTAGCTGAATAGAAACTCTAAAGAACAAAAATGTGCATTCTTTTTCACTGGTCCATTGCTGTAAAAGTCTTTTATAATTTTTGTCTTATGCATTTTATCTCTCCTTTGAAGTATATTTCTAACCAGAATTAAAATCTGGAAGCTAGGTAGAGTACATTGTGCTTTACTGATTTAAAAAAAAAAAATCTTTTAAGAATTTAGAATTTAAAAATAATTTTCATAATGACTTCAATGCCAATTTAGCCAACCATTTAAGTATGTATTTACCTTCAGTCTCATTGAACTTGATGAGGACTTGAAATCCTTACAAAAGAAAATGGAAACAAAATTTATTAATACGCAGGTTGATATTTCTGACTTCATTGTTTATTTATATATCTGTTTGAAACTGTTATTGAATGGTTGTGCTAGCATTATAGCGTGCTTTAACTGCAAATGTAGACTGTCTAAAGCATGCTCCACACAGTTCCAGAAACCAAGAAATATTGAGGAATGTTCTACCTCCCTTCTGGTGGGACATAAATGTTTATAACTCAAATAAGTTTGTGAAAAATTGTTGACTTATTAATGAGAAAAATCAGGAATCCCAATTTAATTGTATTGATATGCCTTTTCAGAGACTTCTTGTAAGGTATGAGGAGAAATGAGAAATCATTTGCATTGTTTTCCATATACAGGCCTCTGCTAAGATTATCTTACTGTTATTGATTTCTGTCACGTGCTTCTCTCATTTTCCCCTTCCTGGCTGACCTAGCGTCTCCTGGTGCGTTCACAGCTCCTAGCACTATTTGATTACTACAAGGACTTTGTCACATCATTAAAATCCCGTGGCAGCTAACGAACAGATGCCCAGCTTAAGAAAACTGATACCTGGCAACCCAGCAGTACACAGCGTGTGTTTCACTGTACTTTCGACCTGGCTGCCCTGCCTTTGCTGTACAGGTGTAAGGGAGCCGCGGCTGCCATGGGCCGAGGTGCAAGACCCTGCCCTTGTGGGAGACTTCTGTGTTCGGTATGATCTGCCCTGTCGGCAAGGCCACAGCGCCAGCCGAATTCAGCCCTCGTGTCGTGTCTCCTGACATTTCACACTGCAAGTAAATTTGGTCCATGCTGTTAAGTACCAGTCCCAACAAAGCAAAACGTCTTCCCATCATTCTGAGGTGGCTGCTGAAGTTTGGTTTTGTTCTCCTTTGTCTCCTTTTCGACTGTCCTTTAGCCCTCTGCTTTCCTTTTTCCTCTGTGTTGTGCCATGTGCTTCCTGTCTCCCCTCTCCTCGTCCTTTCACTTGCTCGTTACATGCCTGTCTTCCCATTTCTCTCATCCCTTTCTCTGATTCCCTCTTGTCAAGCCCTGGTAGCCTTCCCTTTCACTCTTCCCTTCGCAGAACCATGTCACCTGCTTTACTTTTGTCTTTTTCCTTCACAAGCCCCTTTGTGAAAGTGCTTACCCAGGTCTCTGCGAGTGGCCTGCGTGGTCTTGCATTTCAGAGAGCGGCTGTAAAAGGGTTGCCAGCTAGGCCCGATGGTAGTTTAGAAAAGACAGACAGTGGGAGCAGAGCTTTTTCTTCATTCCTGTTTCTCGTGCTATGCTGTAAGAGAGAAGACAGCTGAATAGAAAAAGGTGCTGAAGGAGGAGAGAGTTTCCATGGTGGGGGACTGAATGGTGGAGGCAGCTGCGTGTGGAGGAATGCTGTTGTGCCCGCGGTGGGTCAAGAGCAGCAAGCGGAAGAGCTAGCTATGCCCTCCTAGCCTCAGATCTGGTGTGATGTTTGCCCACTGCACACTTCATTAGTAGTTTAGAAAGTTTAACGTGCATTTATTTATTCATGTTCGCATGTCATGTCGCTGTTTTAATTTGCTGAGCGTTAAGAACAAAGTATGTCTTCAGGATGTCTTCAGAGAGCTTTTTCTACTCACATCCCCACGGCAGAGCTTGGACTTAGACATCATTCTTTGGTTTTATAGCTTCTTTGTTCAGTTTTTTATTTTAGCCTTTATTTTATTTTGCTGCTCAACCTTTAAAAATGTATTTAATTTCATTTTATTTTTCAGACACCTCTTATTGAACCTCACATCCCACATCGTCCTACTAAAACCATTACACAGGTAATAGGACATAGGTGTGCTGTAGAGCCAGGCCGCTAGACAAATGGAAATAACTCCTATTTCCAACAGTGTGATACATACCAGCTGAAGTGATGCTTTTTGTTAGGTGTCGTAAGTATGTGAGACTTAAAATCCCAAATACATTGCTCTGCAAAAGTAAGCATCTGTGCAAGGACTTTTAATTTAGGGAAAAGAGAACTTGTGTTTTGTTTTGCAGAAGGCAGTACAGAGATTGTGGAAAGTTTAAAATCTGTGTGTCTTGGTCCCTTTTTTTTTTTCCATGATCACCAAGGTTCCTTCAGAAAAGATCCTCAGAGCTGGAAAGATTTTGCGGAATACAATTCTGTCCAGAGCCCCTCACATGATAAGAGATCGTAAATACCATCTGAAGACTTACAGGTGTGTGAGCTGATTGTATAGAGGTCTCTGAATTTTTATGCCTGCATTCTTCTGATTTGTGATTTATGCCTTACCATACTTGCAGGTCTCAAAAGGTCTGAAATTATTCTGTGATGCTGTTTGAGTCTGGATGTTATGCAGTCTTTAATGGGCCTGGTAAATCTTTTCTGAAGTAATTTGACTGGAAATTGAGTCCATGATTGTGAACAGAGCATTCACATACAAAAACTCTTCCAAAGTTAATAGCATAGATAGCTGGAATATTCTGTGCAATATCAAGTTAAAATGTAGATTCTGTTCTCTTCATATATCAGTAAGAGATAATAGGAAAGCTCATTAATATATTATGTAACTGTTCTGATTGCTATGGTGGTCTTGCTCAGTGTTGAGTTCTGAAAATTCACCTGGTGAGAAACATTCCTTATGTAGATTTTCTGTTCTATTTACAATTTTTTTTTTCAGTGTATTGCCAAGCTTTCTTATCTTCCTGCTGGTGGCAGCACTGTCTTGCTGAAGTGGAATAACAATGGCACTTGTAGAATAGGAATCTGACTTCAAGGAGTCAGGATCTATCTACTGTTCGCTTAAGAAACAATCGATTTGTTTTAGTGTCTAGTGTTTCAATCAAATACCGAATGCATTATTCAGAGTATATTTAAATAAAAATTGGTTTAAAATCTCTGAGTATGTCTTTTTCTAAATAGTAAATCTATACGTTGGTGATCTGCTTTTGAGATAAGTGCATTGATTTTCCATATTTCAGTCCAAAATGTATTTAATATGATGCAAGGTATTTGGAGCTTGTGAGTTGATCTGAGAATATATCACAATATGACATTATCATTGTTCTAGAAGAACAAAAGAGCAAATATGATAAATGAAGATGAATGCTGGTCCAAACAACTGCACCATTTTATCTTATACATAACTGGGAAAAACTCTTACTCTTCTGTCCTGGGGTTTTTTAAATATGAAATGCCAAAATTTAGATTGGATCCAGGTGAGGGGAATTTTTGTCATCAAGATGGGATTTTAATTGGAAGAGCATTACTTAAGCTAAATTTCAGCAATTCTAGTATTATCTATTTCCTTGGTCTCTGAAAGTGATGCAAGAAGTGTGGAGCCATGAGACCCTGTCTAGAAGGGCTAGCCAGCTTCCTGTCTGTTCTATGTGTGATCAGTTATAGATTTTTAAGTTTTTGATCACATTGCTTATTTGCTTCTGTTCTGCTGAGCTAGGGAGTGTTATGACAAGGAATTTTACTTTGTGACCACATGGCTTTTTGGTTTTTCCCCCCTCTTTGGGCATTCTCCAGAACTTGAGGCATGCTGTTGCCTGCCTCTGGGTCAGTCAGGAGCTGTGAGGTGACAAGCATCTAGCAGCAGAGCACCTCAGAAACACTGTAGATGTACAAACCAGTGTCCCCAAATACAGTGTGGCTGGAGTTTGGTTACAAATGGAGGAACACCCTCATAACACTCACTCTTTCTGTGGAGGCTGTTGTCATCGGCAAAGCTTTTACAGTGTTAGATGATTGTTTTCATGCAGGATTCTGAAAAGCGTGAGGCTTTTGCTATCCCATGGTATACAGAGGTTTCCTTTCAAATCTGGGTTGGAGGTTGTGGTGCTGGTGCAACAGTTTTGTACCAGCTGGCACAGAGTCACTCTAATCCTCTGAACTCTGCATTTCCCAAAACGCTTGTTGTTCTGCTGAGGTGATCCTCACAAAACTGAACACCTTCACTGGTATTTCAAGCATATACACTTAGATGTGTTTTCTGTAGCGAGAATTAACTAAGGTTATGCAATGTTTAAGAGATCACTGTTCTTGACAGACACTGTCTGTGATCACTCTCTTGGCTAGCTGCCTTTTCATTTCTATCTATTTGTCCTTCAGGCAATGCTGTGTGGGGACAGAACTAGTTGACTGGATGATGCAGCAAAGTCCTTGTGTCCATTCACGAACCCAGGCTGTCGGCATGTGGCAAGTATTGCTGGAAGAAGGTGTTCTTAACCATGGTAAGATAAAGAAAATCAGCATCTTGATGAAAACATGGGTAATGTGTGACATCAGTGCCTCTGTAGATCTCTTTCATTAAAAAGAAAAGAGCCCGAAAGAAATGCTGCAGAGCAACCTGTTCGTAAGTGCAAATGCAACACACAGACTGTATTACATTAATTTTGCTACCAATATACCTTTCTAACTTATGAGAATATTGAAAAGTAAATGAACAATTTGTAATGATGACTAGTTATACTTAGGAGTCCACTGGCTTGTGATTATATCGCAAGAGCTGGATAACACTCAGGCCAAAACCAAGAGGTGCATTACCATACACAAAACTGATCTTCGTCAAAGATTTGCAGCATTTGGAAGTGAATGTGAACTTTTGTGTTTGCTCAAATACATAATTTTAGAATGATTTTCAGTGATTTTGGAATGGTTCCCAAATTCAGCACTCCAAATATTCCAGTGCAGATATCTGGGATTTTATGTTAGTTTTCAGGCTGTATTTTAACACTGACTTTCAGTTTTCATTTGGCAGGATTTACTTGGTAACAGGATATTGTAGCCCTCAAAAGGGTAGCTTTCTAAACCAGTGTTCATATTTGAAGCTTTGCATGTATAGTTTTATTACGTTCAGAAGAGCAGCTCTATTACAGTACACTTCTGTTTATGCTCTGTTGTGCTTCCCATATCTCAGGAAGAAATTTCCACTGAGAAGACAGATTGTTTCCACTGCTTCCTTACCCTGAGGGCTCCAGCTTTAATTCCTGCCAAATATTCCCTTGAACTCCCAGGGGCAAGATGTTGCAAGCTGCATCACAGTTTCCAACTCAAAACATCACTCTAACTTGCTTGGAAGGCCAAGGGTTTGTCCTTCGCCATATTATAGCCTCTCTTTAGAAGTCTTCTCTTGGTAGTCTTTCCATTAAGTTCTTCCACCAGGACACAGGTCAATGAACTTGCCCCTGGGATTATATCTTGTGCTGTACATTTCTAATACATCAGAAAGAGTTTAGATGCTTTTGTTACCTTTTAGCCCTATCTGAAACATGTAGGGCAAGGGCTTCATGCTAGAGAACACTTTGTAGAAATTTGTGATGTAGCCGTTTCCCACTGTGAATTGTTTGCCTAAATGATATGGTTTGAAACAGAACAAAACCAGACCTAGTAAGAAAAACACACACACGTATGTATACATACCCACAACACACATATATAGAAGTATATAGAAGCCTTTTGAAAAGTATTTGTAGTACACAGTTTAAAAGTGTACCCTCCAAGCTACATAACTTGGACATATGTGAGAAATAAAGGTGTTTCATACTCTTGCAGTTTCTCTGTAGCTTTCCCTTCTTAACTAATATATCTGTGACATATATGATGCTACACAGATTTCTACAAGGTTAACTTCAGTGAGGAGAGCTTAGTGTTTTATATGTTGTTTTCAGTGGATCAGGAGCACCACTTCCAAGACAAATACTTATTTTATCGATTTTTGGATGATGAGTGTGAAGATGCCCCTTTGCCAACTGAGGAAGAGAAAAAGGAGTGTGATGAGGAGCTACAGGACACTATGCTGCTTCTGTCTCAGATTGGGCCAGATGCTCATATGAGGATGATTCTCAGAAAACCGTAAGCAGATTAATGAGTTTAATATTATACAAGGGCCTTCCTTGTGAAATGGAAAAAAGAGAAATCTACATTTATTATCAGGCATCCTGTGGCCAGTTATTTCACTTCAGTGCCAGTTAGTTCAACCTCTAAAGTTTTTAAGTCCATATTAAGTAATTTCCAGTCCTTATTAATGCTTATAAGTTGAACTGTGTGTTGAGAATAATCATTAAAGGCCATCAATGCCATCATACTCACCTTCAGGAAAATGCTGCGTTATGAGTTTTTATTTAATTTCTGAGTCTCCCCAAAAGTAAGTCGCAGGTGATAGAAGATTCCTGCTCCATTAACACTTTCTGTGTAGATGTGCCATTCAATTAACTCTGCTGCTTTTGGTTATTGTGAGTGAGTGGAGTGGTGGGATGGCAGCATAGCAGGTACCTTTCAATTACAGTCATCAGTGGCAGCCATTAATTAGATTCATCCTTGGTGGAACTTTATTGAGTTAAGATAGGCTGGACTTGGCCTGTTGTAGTTTGATAACAAGGTGTAAAATGCGGCTCGGTGATGTGGCCTCAACAAATAAAGAATATTTATCCATTCTTATTGTTATAAAATCAATACATTAAAAAAAATGCTTTCTGTACCTAGGCCTCCTCTGCCTGCCCTTTTCAGAGTTATCAGATCACATCCTCTCACTCAGCACTTGGCTAACCATCCGTTCAGCAATACATTCTGGTCACACTGAAAACTCTGCTAAAGGCCTTTTTTACAGGCAGCTTTATAAGTGACTTCAAAGCAACCAGTACAAGCTCTGTTTGACCCTCCATTGAAGGCAACTTCTTCATTCTGCAGGTAGTGTTTAGGGGCCACTGAAGACATATTTTACTGCTAATTAAGCACACTGACAATAATTTATTACTTAAGGTCATCTTCACTGAAGGTTTACTTGTAAGAGTCAGTTCAAGAAAGACAAGCACACAAAGCTGGATCAGATACTTGTGCTTATAAAAATCAGTAACACTGCCATGCAGCAGTAGTTTTAAAAGTACAAATTCTCTTTTCTCTCTTCATTAGAGGTCTAGCCAAACACAACCAAAGGAGCACTCACTCCCTGTCACAGAAAATGCATAGACAAACCAGAGTGGGAGCACGGTGCTTCCATAAACCCATATGGTGTCAGGGAACTGAGGTGTTTTCTCCTCAGAGAGATGTCCTATGCATTCTCCACTGAAGATCAAAAGAGGGCCTCTTGCATCCCTGAGCAGACGCCAGTCATCAGGAGACCGTGAGCAGTGCTATGTGTGCTGTGACTGACCCTGCACCTCTGCACTATCTCCTTTGCCTCAGGCTGACTGAGCAGGCTGGCTCTTGGAAAATTGCCCCCTTGGGTTATCATGGTTTTTGGCTGCCATTTGCTTTCTGTTGTGACTTTCAGAGCAGCCAGGCTACGTTTACCCTGGCAGGATCAATGTTGATTATCATCCACACTCCTTGCAGAGAGCTGAAAGGCTGAAATGATGCTGTGGAAAGTACTGCTCTCTCCTCTATGTCATCCCTTGCACAGCATCACCTGAAAGAATATTCATAGGAGATTTTTCATGCAATATAGTGAGGGGAAAGAGGTTTTCTCAAGACTGACATACATCTGACATCTTTCCCTATCCCTGTCCCTGAAAGTGCTTATTTTTGCTGCCCTTTGCTCATAGAAGCAAGCTTGTACTGTCAGGCAATATATTAACTACTGTTCTAGTATTTGGTTTACATGCGTTATGATTTTGGTAGTTGAAAATCCAACCTGGGCTGAGCTGTAGCAAAGCTATTAAAATCTATATGAATCCTCGGAGTCCTGCTAGTTTTGACTAGACACCGTTACAGCTGCCAAAAGTTCAAGGAATTGTCAGGGCTTCAGAGACACTGGCTCTAGCTGACCTGAGCAGGGACCCACAATTTTCAAACCAACACAGCTGCATTTTATAATAGTCACCATTTCCAGAGAGGTTGCAGAACTCAGATAATTACCCTGGAAGAAATAAGACAATATTCTTTGATGAGAAGATTACTTTGAGAATTTGATTGTGTAATGAAGCTGTTGCTTTGAAAGGTACTTTCTATTGTTCAAAATCTGAAAATCTCTAGCAAAAAGTGTCACTTGTTTTGACAGCCGACTTAAAAAATTCTCTGTTTATTACATTAACTGCAGCATTTTAACTGTCAAACTGTGAAAGAATGTTCTATAGTTTAAAAAACAGAATAGAGCTCAGGGAAATTTTTGGCAGGCTCTTGTTGCTATTGGGTGTTTTTTTTTCCTTTGGAAACACATACACTGTGAATGTGAAATAGCTTTTTGTGAGTAGCAAACACAGCTCTCTGCTCCTTGTAATGCCTGGAGCACAGGTGCAGACCTTGAGCGAGTCCCTGGAAAAAATACTGTAGAATTAACATGGCTCTTCTGTACAAGCGTTTCAATCCTTCAGTATGAACATACATCCTGAAAACATCTTTCTAGTTATTTTTATTTTATTTTAATGGTGTTCAGATATAGCTAACGATGGTAAACCCTAATTAAGTAGGATGCTATTAATACAAAGCTAAACACAACAATAACAGGAGTCTTTAAAGTGAGAATGATATTCATCAGACAGCAGTATTTAATGCAGATGATGTTATGGATTATATTCTTTTTTAATACTCTAGACTACAGTAACTTAGCAATATGACTGAAACAATAAATCTGTGTTATATAATTTCTTGGTGACTTCACTCAGCAAATTTTTTTCTCAATACAAAATGTTTGATTCCACATATGATCAGTGGAATTTTAGTGTCACTTGCAGAAGTAAGCTCGACAGGATGCTAGGGAGAGGAAGTGAAAACAAATCTAAGCATGGTAAACAGCACAAAAACTATATATAATAAAATAACAATTTAATTACTTCTAAGGATCTATAGCTTCTTGAAGGTCTTATAAAAATTAAGCAAGATATAGTTATTCTCTTGTTCCTAAAATTTTTTATTTAGATACTCCACCCAGCTGTTACTAAGAACCGTACTGGATTTCTCTATAAAGACTGTATTAAGTTCCATAGTCCTTGGTGGAGTTTCCTGCCAATGACATTTAATAAACCAAGTGTTATTCCTGGGACAGGAAATACAGATTATCTTTCCGCGTATCAGTTCACTGATGTTTACGGGTATTATACGTGGTAAACAGTATTTATGGAATTAATCAAGGAGCACTGATTCAAATACGAAGATTACATCATTAGCTTCTGTGCCAGAGTAAGTGAACATGCATTCACTTTCACACCGAGACACAGGTAGAGGGTAAAATTATTCATGTCTCCTCTATATTCTTTATGGTACTTGAAGACAAAATTTGTACTCTGGAAATACATGCTTATTTGATGTATAAACACAATGGTAGGGTGTCTCTGATCTTTTCTCTTGTTCTTATTATCTGAGAATTTTCTGGTTAGCTGTGTGATAAAAATAAACAATGATATCGCTTGTATGTACGGGGTTTATCAATGGCAAAGTACTATGTTATTGTCAACATCCTAGTCACAGAGAAGCTCAGTGTCTCTGACCTTGATAAATTCTCCGAACACTGAACAGTTTTTATTGATCACTTAATATCACCTGAGTTCTCCTGTCCGTTAATGTGTAGCCTCGTTCTCTACCTATTCCATTTATTATCCTGTCTATAACCAGTTATTGCTGTTAGAATGTGTCCCCTGCAGAAACTAGGTCTTTACACAGCAGGATCCTACAAATCAACATCAGTGGGTCACCACGCAGGTTTTACAGAAGCAGTGATGCCTAATATCTCTCCACGTGATATCTGCAGAAGCAGAAGTAAAGACTGGGTACATCTACTATAGATTGTCAGTCCTCTCGATGTCATCATCCTTTTATATTTTCATTTTATGTAGAAATCCGTTAATTTGTTACAGTATGTTTTCTGTTTTCCAAGACATGCTGGTTTTGCAAGCATGTAATAAAATTAAAGTTGTTACTTCCTATGGGAAGTATTATTTGTTAAAATCCTTACCCTGTGTTTCTTAAATCTCCAGTGAAAGGTAGCTAGTACTGACTTAGCTTTATTCTGTACTTAATTAAGCTGATACTGCCCACATAAATCACCAGGAGTGGAAGCTTTATAATTTCAAGCCAGATTTAGAAATAGTAAAGAGTATTTTGAGTCACTAGAGGGCATAGTAGTACCAAACCAGTTTCTGTTTCTCCCTTAGCAGTTTATTCCATTTTGTATGAGAAAAGAATAATTTCATCCAAAACTTTTTATGTCTAAATTGGTCTTTAATCTGGATGATAATAAATGCATGTCATTGGTAAGTGAACAACAGATGAAAAATACAGCTTGCTTAGCAGAGAAGATGTCAGATGTTCTTACGTTTTCTGTGACTTCTTCAGTACTTCCTTCATCCAAAAGAAGTCTCCGTCACACTTCTTTTGCAAAAAGATGCGATATAACTCCAGGGTGACACAATTGCTGGGTACTCCCTCTACCTCACACATGATTTAGACAGACTGTTAAACTAGGAGGTGATTAGGCAGAAAACCTGTAGAGCACTGTATTTCTTTAGATGACTTACCTGATCCTCTAGTCTCCTGTAATATTGACATTTTAGGAGGAAAACTTACGTCAGGAAGGTTCATTGTGACATTTCATTAAGGCTGTCTAAAGATTCAACTGTGCTGTTAATTCTTTTGACACCACACACTGCAGACAGGGGGTTTGGAACTGCGCACTAGGCTGTTCTTAATGCGAGGGTGTAAATGTGCTCCTCTGATACTCCTGCCCCTGCACTGGGTTTCCTGTATCCCTCTCATTTCCTCACATCTTAAATTTATCCTCTCTCCCTTCTTTGGACTAGGTTGCTCTTTTCTTCTGTTCTTGGCCCGTTGATTTGATTACTTATATTCTGCTTTCCACAGATCTAAAACATGTTGTTTGAAATGACTTAGTCTTATAAAAGTAACTTGGGATAATGATTTAAAGGATTTTTTCCACGTGTCTGTATGTAACTCCAATGCGCTGTCTAAAATTATATCACAGGAGAATTTGTCCTTTTAGAAAATAAAGTTCTATTGGACACTTTAACTGAAGAGAATCTTGTTAGATTAGGAGTTACTTACAAGCTCCTACAACTCCTTCTTATGGGTACTATTTACTATATTCTCCAAAGCATCTCTGACATGCTGCAGTCCTCCGAGTATTTGTGGCCTTTTTTAGCAATCAGGAAATTTTCCAGTGTGTAGACTACAGAAATGCAATTGTTTCAGTCACAGTGGCAGCCTCATTCCTCGTTGTGCTATAGGAGGATGATTCCTTCAGCAGTGCATGCTTTTTATTAATGGCAGCTTCTTGTATTTTTCAAGTTGAAACTACTGAGTGGTTCTTTCTTACCTTTGTGGCGAAACAACAGCACTCAGCATTATCTCTATAGCAGTTGTTTACGGTCCTTCAAGATGCGCTGCTGCCTCTTCCAGTTTGCTCAGCAGAAATTCACGCGCCTGTACAAACCACTACTACCGGCTGTTTGCTGCGTTTTTGCTGTGTTTTGCTGCACTAATTACTATTAGTGCCGCGTGTAAAAAACAGTGCAGGCCCCACACTCAATTTGAAACTACTGAGTGGTTCTTTCTTACCTTTGTGGCGAAACAACAGCACTCAGCATTATCTCTATAGCAGTTGTTTACGGTCCTTCAAGATGCGCTGCTGCCTCTTCCAGTTTGCTCAGCAGAAATTCACGCGCCTGTACAAACCACTACTACCGGCTGTTTGCTGCGAGTAATTAGTGCCGCGTGTAAAAAACAGTGCAGGCCCCACACTCCGGAGTCCTTTTGAAAGGGACAGATCTTTATGTACCATTTCTGATTTATGTGACCATTTTACATATAGAGCACTTGATTTCATCAGGAAAGCTGCCTAATCAGGATCTCTGTAAGGTGGTTGCCATGGCTGCTGCTCGGTGTCATTCAGGTGTCGTTTTGTAGCGCTCCCATCCTTTATATGTTTCACTCCTCCAGCCAGAACCATCGTTCAATCCCTGTTTAGTGGGGATGTACCCTTCAGTAGACAGTACAACAGCATCTGTGTTGCTTTGTACTTTTCTGCATTTATTTTTTACTTCTGCATTTATTTTGGGCATTTCTTGCATTTTGCTGTCCTGTTTATCTTGTCTCTGTAGGCCTGGCCAGAGAACTGTAGATGACTTAGAAATTATATATGAAGAACTTCTTCACATTAAGGCCTTATCTCATCTTTCTACCACAGTAAGTATTTTTAAAAATATAACTCATCATCAAAAGGGAGGTTGAATTTTGACATCTGGTGCTTTATTGGAATTGGAGCGCCTACAACTCTTTCCATTTATACTTTCTATGCAAAGAAGTTATTCCCACCTGTGAGGACCACCCAGATGTGGATTGTCTTTTGGATATCAGATGTAATTCTCTTCATGTGTTCCTGCACAGCCCCTACCTCATGCAGTTGGCACAGGTGCCTCCATCTGGGTCCATATCTAAGTTTAAATTAAGATGCATGCAATCTGACCTTACACCTGGGTCTGTGCCACTACTGAATTTTGCAGAATAGATGTCTGATTTCTGAACTGTAAGAAGTCTTGGCTGGAACCAGTTAGGAGGAGCAGGAATTACAGGGTGCAGAAAGGTGTAGTTGCACAGCTACACAGCTGTGCAGTGCTGGCTGGTTGGAGTTTGGTCCTAGAGTGAAGGAAACCTCATCAGACACCTTCTTTCTGAGTGGGCAAGAACAGTGCGGAGAACCAAGAATAAATTAAGCGGAGAAAATGCTTGGAGGAGAGAACACAACTGTTTAAAGTCTCACCGTCATTGACACACTGCGTAGGCAGCTGAAACAAGCTAAATAGCACTTTACGTGGTAGCAGCAAGATGTGGGTGCTTTCAGAAAAAGGAAGCCAGTCAGAAAGTAGATTTACATTTGACAATACCTTCTTTGGAGGCTCTTGATATTTTCAGTAATTCTCAGCTAACTTGGACAGATGCAGCTAATTAGGAAGCTGCATTTCAGAAAGATAGTACTCTCTGCAAACATGTAACACCTGAGCAATGTTTTTCAACAAGAATATGCATCCAGAGTTGGTAGCTGAACCAACTAGTAGGGAACAGCCAGGCAAAATCCTTAAGCATCTCTGGGATGTAGGAAAAAAGTATTTAAAGGAAGACCTTGGTGAGATCCAGAAATTACCCTTTTAAAATCAAACAAAAGGAACTACCCAAGATATACAGATACTGAGAGGGAATGGAGAACACTCTTGATACTGCATACATAACCCAGAACAAAAAAATCTGAAACACAAAATATTTCCAGCTCAGAAGAAATTCAGACTTGAGGTCAGAATCCACAGCAAGTAGCATATAGAACAAGTATGGCAAATGATACAAACTGCAAGAAATACTTGGCATTTTGTAGAATTGCAATTGATTCCATGTTTTTAGTAAGAATTTGGAAATGCCAGCCTGTTATATGCAGCATGAACTAAAGCAGAGGACAAAAACCTTGACTAGTTTAGGGGAAATCTTCAGAGGAGCAACAGACAGCATTGCTCCTATGAACCAGAAGATTAATGGTCAATCGGATTGAAAGCAAATGGAATGTTTATTCATTTTAAGGAAGGCATAATTCCTAAAGTAATAAGTTTTCTAGATATGCCACGAGCAGCAGGAAGTAAAATGGATAAAATTCAAGTCGCGTGGTGGTGAACTAATCCCTGCTAGAGAAGCCTGTGAAGTTAATGTATGAATGAAAAACAATCGTGTAATACAAATCAATTCCTGGCTTTATCAAGAGGATTCATTCACTGCAGAGGCAAATGACTGAAACAACCGAGAAGACATCTCAGGGCGTACACGGAGAGGAACGCTCTCTACAATGTGCAGAACAGTGCTAATGGGGTTGTATTTCCTGTCCTTACAAAAGCATCATTGCCTTCAGGCAGAGGTTATAAAAGAATTTGGTGAGCTAATTGTTATAGAAATCACGGGCCTGTGGGTATGGTCACTGGTCAGTGTACTAAAAACATCTGTCCAAACACCTCTGTTTATCCCTCTTCTTCTTCAGACTGCAGACAGTGCTTTATACTGGCTATCAGGAAAGAGGGAGAGGTGGCTGAGGTGGTATGTTTATGCCTGGTGCCTGAGCAAAGGTTTGGTGGGTGCCTTTAGGACATCACAACCTGAATTTGTCCACCCATCTTAGGAGATGCTGCCACCAGACTCTCATCTGGATTGTGTCCAGAATTTGAGAGTTTCTCCCCAAGTTTTTCTTCATGGCCTAAAATTTTTTTCCATTTTTTAACTGTTTAAACAGTTGGGAGAATGGTGTGAAAATACTACTACTAAATATTTGTTGGAGCTAGTTTTTGATCTGTATTTGGCACGGTTAAGTTACATGGTAGTACCTCTGAAACATGGATTGTCGCCAGCTGACATCCTCTGAAAACAAGAATCCCACGTCTTGGAAATTGGCCTCCAAATCCTTGGAGACTTGCAGTTGTATGAAGAGAGACATAAAGCACACAGGGAAACTCAGGATAATATGAGGTTCCCAGTGCCGCTACTATTTTGTGAAAGTAACACTAACAGCGTTTACAGTGAGAAAAGCTGTTGTAAATGGCGTCTCACTAGAGGCAACTTGCCCAGTTAGTCCTAAGAGCTAATCACGCCGGAGCAGTACAAACCCAGTGAGGAGCAGGCTGACACCAAGGGCAGTGTCACGTTCTCCAGCTCCTGGAAGAGGTAGTGAGCTGGACGTTTTGCCTGGGGAGCTCTCAGCAGGCCCAGGTGGCTGTGCCTCACAGCCTGACACAGCAGAAGTGGCCAGACTTAACATCGGTAAGGGGCAGGGTCCTGATTTCTCGGGGAAGAACAGGAGTACCGCAGAGCCCCATGGAGTAATTGACAATTGCTAGCTATCTTCTGTAATAAATCAGCTATTACCATTTGAAGTTTTCCGTCATGTTAATATTAATTGTTAATGATGGCTTCACAGTGTACATTTGAAGAAAGATGTGGAGACCTGTATCTTAAAGATGTTCTTGTCTGAGCTGTTTGGAGCCAGGAAATGTAGAGGCTCATGTTCTGTAAAGCCAGTCAGTAGGAAAGAGGACATCACGTGAAGGAGACGGTTGTCTGACTGTGTGACTGAATGAGTGCTGAATGGTGCAGAGGGAAGGAAAGCAGCGACTGGGGTATATTGTGTGACTTCCTCTCACCAGGAAGAATAATATACATATAAAAACTGTAACTTCTCTCTCTTTATTTTAAGGTAAAGCGAGAATTAGCAGGTGTCCTCATTTTTGAGTCACATCCCAAAGCAGGAACGGTCTGTAAGTAAATGGAGTCCTGTCAGATCTTCTTTTTCATCTGTGGCAAGAACATTTAAATTCTTAATGTTTAAATGAAAAGAGCAAAACTTGGATGCACTCTTCAAACTTGACTGTCACTCAGTGTTTAAAACCTGGGGTAATAGTCGTTGGCTTAGTCTGTTGCCTATTGCAGGCACAGTACCAAAATTAATTCTGTATCTTTGGTTGGACATATGTATCAGCTACAATTTGGGTGTTTTTCTGTCTAGAATTTTGGATCAGACCAATCTCTATTTAAAATGTATTTTAATATTATCCTTGTATTAAAAAAATCTTGCTGTACAAAATAAAGGATTTAAAATGTTAGATTACTCAGACCTGTTTATACTGAGAAGTTTTAGCAAATGAATGTCAAATTCTTAGCCACTAGGGAATTGGGTTAGAACATGGTGCGACTCGTGGGATCCAAATCTGTGTGCTGATTAGTAATTGATAACCTGACATGTACGTAAAGTAGTTGTTGCAATTGTCATGGAAAATGAAAGCAACTTTCACATCAGTGAAATAAAATAACTACTATATGGGTGTGGGGTTTTTTTTTTCTAAAATCTGAAGGCAATTGCTTTTAAAATCATAGTATGCCCTTTTTCAAGGTAGACGTTAATATGACTGCAATAGAGTTACCTTGAATTTTACTGAGTGCAGAATCTGGCCCATTTATATTTTGAATAACTCTATTTTCACCATAAAATCTTTTCTCTCTCTTGTAGTATTTAATCAGGGAGAAGAAGGTACTTCTTGGTACATTATCCTAAAGGGATCAGTAAACGTAGTCATTTATGGCAAGGTATTTTTTTCAGAAGCCTTTTTATATGTTTCTTATTATTGAAATTGTAAGAGTAAACTTTGAAGGAATACAGTTTAATTTAGAGCAAAATTGCTTTGTCTGAGGAAACGAATGTAATTTTATTAAGAAATGATCCAGTGGTTTCACTGATGATACTTCCAGTTGATTGCCGTATAATTTCAGGATATGTTACACACTTTCTGAATATAATTCAACAGAGATACATCAGTATCTTTAGGACAAAGTCATTTGCTGGAACTTGGTGAATTGCCAGACTTCCATCTCATGGGGCGTTTTGCCCTGTCCCTTTACCACCATATTCTCTTGCATTTCTATGACTAGATTTCCTCACACGTCAGGGATGTCTGACAGAAGTACTGCTTTGTGGCTAGTAGTTCTCAGGTTGGATCCTCCCAACTTTATGCCAGCTCTTCATTTTAGTTAGGCTATAGACTGAAAAGCATGTCTATTAAATTTGATGTTTATGAGAGAGATTTTTTCAAGGCAAAAAATAGGACTTTGGTACACAGCAGTCCCTTGAGTCTTTAAAAATCCCTCCGTCCTTATTGATTTCTCATTCAGTGACTGAGAATCCTCTATTCTGAACACCCTAAGCATTTCACCAAAATCTAGCATGGAGGCCCTGGTGCTAAGTCTGTTCCTAAATAACCCATATTTAGCTACATTTTTTATATAAGTGGGTGGGGCAGATCCTCTGTTACTGTAAATTGAAGTAAATGGAGCACTGCTGATTTACACCAGATGAGGATGTGGTGTTATACGTTATTTCTGCAAACTTGATCTTATTTTTTAGGGCCTCTATAAATAAGAAAACAAAAAACAACTTTCTGTCTTCAGCAGAGCTAGAAGAGTCCTTCAAGCTGAATGTAATTTCAGAGAACAAGCCAATTCTTTTCTATTCTTGCCTTTCTTTAGTAATAGTAATAACCAGCTATCAAGTATTGTTTCCTAGTCATTATTTTGGCTGTTGATTTTCTGCCAAATAGACTTGTTTTGGTATTTGATTGTGAAGTCCGGTGTTTGTACAAGGACTTTCAATAGAATCCAGAGTAATGATGGGTTTCTGCATGTAAATGTTTTGCTCTGTGCAGGGTGTGGTATGTACTCTACATGAAGGAGATGATTTTGGCAAGTTAGCGCTTGTGAATGATGCTCCCAGAGCAGCATCCATTGTTCTGCGTGAAGACAACTGCCACTTCTTGAGAGTAGACAAGGAGGACTTCAACAGGATCCTTAGGGTAAGAGTGGGACCGGCTGCCCCACCAGTGTGATACCCAAGTTTTTCTAGAGTCTGTCTTATTTCTGTGGATGTATTGATCTTGATAAGCTTGTTTAAGTGTCCCTAATTGCAGAACAGACATGTGACAGCCTAGAAGATCTAGTAAAGAATATATTAATAATCTGTCCTCTTTTTGTGTTCCTAGCTTGCCATGAAAGTGGGACCAAATGGAATCTTTTGTCTTTTGCATTTCTGTGGTCTAGAATTTGCCAACCAATAATAATGTTCAAAGATAATAATGTTCACATATAAGTGGGGATAGCGATTACACTACATATGGAAATTGGGGGGGGCACTCTGTTTTGTTTTTTTTCTTTTTTCCTTTGCCATAGCCAGAGATTTTTCTCATGGTTCTTGCTCTAATTCCTCTCACAATTCTCTGCCTCTTCCCCCAGTGCCAGTGCTTGCCTCTTGATTCTGCCTGTGAGAAGAGCAGAATAAAGATAGATAAATACAGGGGAAAAGAACCAACCTGGGTCTTTTGTGTTTGAAAGTCATGCACGTTTTCAGAGTAACTAATCAGCCAAATCGGGTGCAATTACTTCATTAAAAGTAACTTGTCTTGCAGGATGTGGAAGCAAATACAGTAAGACTCAAAGAACATGACCAAGATGTCTTGGTGTTGGAGAAGATCCCAGCAGGAAACAGAGTTTCTAATCAAGGAAATTCACAGCCTCAGCACAAGTATGTTTTCATTCAATAGTGCAAATGTCAGACAATGATTAACCTTTTTATATGGTATTATTATCCAAACAATAGCATATTTCCCCTTTCTATGGATGAATGCAGTGCATATAAAGTTTTCTTTTTTTTAATCATCAGCTGATCACATGCCCCATACTGGATAATATATCCATTTCCAGCAGCACACCAGTTTTATGTCTTTACACAATAATTCTCTAAAGATCTTGCTGTAAATACTTATCTCATGTAATAGCTTCTAAATAGGCGGCACATGGAGAATGCTGAAACCCTATTAAGCTGAGCTACTGTGTAAAAGACATGAGGAAAATACATTGTTTTATTGTTAAGTACAGATATTTTCATTTTGGATTTTGAGCTCTGGATTCTAATAAGAGTTTGCTAGGTACAATTTATATACAAAACGAAGATCTCATGCAATGAAAGTTGCACAGCTTATCTGACAGAATAGATTTGCACTGTAATAACAATATTCATTATATATTCTTTACTTTCTTGCTGAAAGGGAAAAAGCACAATTCTGTTTGGATACTACTGTGATAAGAGTAGAGTGAGGCTATTATCATTCCAAATGTTGGTAAAACCCCTAAAGGCTTTGTAAATGTGTTATTTGCAAATGGATGCACAATTTTCTTCAGAAATGCTTGAACAACTCCAACAAAATAAGCACCAAGAAGTTTTGAATCCTTTACCCTGGATCTTACTTCTTCTCAAAGAAAGAGCTAATTTACTGTGAGATATTTTGGGTAGAGTTTTTATCTGATCTGGGATTTCATATACCTATTTTATCTGCATAAGTCAATATAAAGATTTGTAAAGATCTGTGAAGGGTTGAATAAACTATTCCTTGTATTTTATATACACATTTCATATATTACAGAAACTGCCATTTCATCTTTCACTCAATCTATTAGAAAAACAAACTATGCTGCCAGGAAAACATGTACTCTTGCAACAATTTTTTCAGTGTCTAAATGAGGGGAACTTGACTGCAGCCGGTGGATTTGCATCAGCAGCTGCAGTGCACAGCAACTTGGACATAGATTTAAATCCATTTTCTTGGGTCTGATATATTTTTCATGCTTTCAAAAGTGAAAGTTTCATTTAAAGCTAATTCAAACACTACCTTTCTTGGAAACTCTTTGCACTGGCATTATTTGTATTATTTAGCATTTTCTTGTTCAGAAATAGATAAAAATGGCTAGAGACATTTATGGTCCCTGGTTAAGTTAGGCTGCATTTTAGAGCTTACATTCCAGGAATATTTTCAGCTAAAGCTCAGAATTCCCTTTCTGTAAATATTTTATGCATTTGGTCAACTTTTGGATACTATTGATGTGCCAGCTGATGAGCTTTTGCTGATAACAATGACAAATAGACATATGCTACTCAAAAGAGGAAGCTACCTTGAAAGTTCACTGTCTGCTTTTCAGCAGATTACTTTGTTAATAGTGTGTTGGAAGTGTCTTTTTGTTGAAAATCTTTTAAAGTGCGTTCACTGGTTTTGAAGACGACATTTCTGTTGTTTCTTTTGTTAGTAAATAGAGTAAGTGGCTACATTTATGTTTGAGAGTCCAAATCAAAGTTACTGGTGCATTCTGATTTCCAGAATGTGTTACTGGAATGTGTTGGCTGAGTGTTCAGTACTTTTGTAAATCACTGTGCCCAAAAGAGAAGCTTAACAGGGACCTCTTCATAAAGGCTTGCTGCTTTGCCCTTAATTGGGTAGCTTACATCTCTGGTATCTCTTCAGATGAGCTGCCCTTTGGGCTTTGTGCCCTAAGCAGGTATGTAGCATTTGCACTAGAGAAATATTCTGCATCCCAAAGTTGTTCCCTTAAATATCCAGTCAACCAAGAAACTAATTTTCTTCATCTTAGTCTTGGAGAAAGCTTTGCGTTGGGAGCAGATCCTCTCAGCTGCAGTTTGGATTCTGTTGCCTCCTCTGCTGAGGAGACATAGCTCCTACGCAGCTCCCCGAGCCATGCTTTCAAACAGTGACAGTTTCACTTCGAAGGACTAGCTCTGAAGTTCTCACTCCCAAGATCTAACTCTTTATGGGTGATGACACTCATGCAGGATGAATTCAGCAGCCCTGCAAGTCGCTTCACTGTTCATTTTCACTTTCATATTCAGAGTGCAGCAACCTGTGATTTCTCTGCTTCACTCACTTAGATACTTGGTTAGTATCTCTGCGAGAATGTGCGCTGGCTTAACAAGTGTTTGTGTTCTTGGGACATCAATACAGTTCTTCCAAAGGGGTTGGCAGGTAAAAGAACTGTGACGGTCAGCACTCAAAGTGAGGAGGAGCTCCCAGGAGCTCAGCTCCACCACTTATTTCTCAGCAGGAGCAGAGTATATTCACTTCTCGGGGTTTTTTCTTTTTTTATTTTTTTTTTTTTAAGTTTCATACTTTATCAGTTGGATTCCAAAAAAAGAAAAAAAAGATGCAAAGATTGAAAGAATGGAAGGAAAGGTAAAAAAAATCTCATCTGCAAGGAAAGAAAAAAAAGACGACAGGACAAGTTTAGCAATATCCTATGGTATCCTGTCTGCTGGTACTTAAAATCTTGCCAGTGTTTTTGCACGAAGCAGAAAAATCTGACTATTGCACTAATTCATTTCCATAAATTGACTCCAAGAAATGGTACAATCCTAAGTTTATCCACTTGAAAAACTTACTTACTTCAGCTATCTAAGGCATTGCACAAATTTGAAGATCTAGTGTGCTATTTCATTATCTGCCCCCATCTTCTCAGACCAACCCCTCTCAGTGGTGCTGAAGGAAATTGGTTCCTTGCTCTGACACTGATACACACCAGTTCTCCTTTCATCCTCATAGTAAGTCTGTTAAGACCCTCTGATGACTGTGAATTGCTATCATTACTGAGATGTTTATTCTCAGTGGAGAAGCATTTCTGATTGCAGTTCACCGGGTTTGCACCAGTGCAGCTCTGCTGATTGCGGTATAACCGTGGTGGTGGTACACTGGAGTACTTGTGCAGGGAGGGGGCTGTCTGTCATCTCATGCTCCATGGACAAGGTGGAGAGAGTTATTGCTCCCATTTGACAGGGAGGAAGCCAGCAAAGACTGTGACTGGTTTTGTGCTAAGCTACACAGAGGTTCTGGTTAGAGCAGGTATTTGTGCTCTGGCACTCACCAGTCCTGGTCTTCTTACTGGTATGCAACTCTTTCTTGATTAGCTCTTTTGCCTATGGGATAATAACTGCTTTTTCCCCTCCCTCAGGTATATTGTGATGTCAGGAACCCCCGAGAAAATTTTAGAGCACTTTCTTGAAACTATGCGCCTTGAAGCAGCTTTAAATGAAGCAACAGGTATCTACATGACAAAGGCTGTGTTATTAATACTGCATAAGATGGTCTTGCTGGAGGAACACCGCAATGTGATACTTTGAAAAACAGCTAGTGGTGGTTTTTCCCAGAATAAGACCTATCCACTGCTCTGAAACAACCCTGAGAAAACCTAGGAAATTCAGAATTAAAGAACAATCCACTCCTAGCCCACTGTATGGTATTTGTACTGTCGATTCAGAGTAGAACAGCAAAATCTCAAAAGGTGCCAGACCGCTAGTCATGACTTTAATTAGGCACAACTGTAAGGCCAAGACAGAGCATGCATTACCACCCCATGATAATGGTACTCCTTGTTCTGGATGTCACTTAATCATTGATAGCTTAATAGCTTAATACTTAACACTTAATAACTTGATACCTCCAGCCATTGGATTATGCTAGTATAAGTATTCCCAAATTTTCATATCCATATCACATTTAAAGTATCACAATTTAAATTATGTGTTTGTGATGCTTTCCCATGTGCAGGGAAAGAAGAATTGTTACTCAAAAGAGAACAACTCAGCACACCATGGGCCAAATCCCAAGAATGCACTTAAAAGGCTGCTTTTAATTAGTGTAAAGAGAAGAGAGAATTTACATCTAGGGATATAGATATTTGCTGACTTACTGTTAATAAGTATTTTAATTTTTAAAAAGTCAGGCACAAAAAATTCCTCCTAACTATGATAAAATGATGCAGAGACTTTTATATTAAGTTACATAACGTCGCTTTAGCAAGTTCTTTTTGCATTGCAGATGTCTAAGAAGTATATGTTCAAAGGTGTTCTTAAATCCAGTTAATCTGTTACTGACCTCATAATATTGCAGAAACCCGTATAGTGGTCCATAAATGGTGGAAGAATTGAAAGTTACAGAAATCCCTTTACAGTATGTGTTTTAACCACTTTTAAGAATAAAAATGATCCTTTACATAGATACCTGTTTATTAGGATTACAAGCAGAATGTTGTTCTTTAAGCCTGCAAGTATATAATCTCAAGCTTATTATTCGTAGTATGCATGTATTATGCATTTTTCTAAAATGATTTGTTTTTTAAATCTTTTAAAACTTTTCCCCAAAACATCCAATGACAAGATTATATCTATATCCTAATGGGATACAAAACATCACAATTAACAAACAAAGCTATTTTTAGGATATAGAAGATCAGAATGCTGGAAAATCGAATTTTTAGTTTCTCCATTCCTTTAAATTAAGAACAGTTAAAATCCATTTTGCTCTGGATATTATACAAAGAAAAAGTCCCACCCTTCTGGAGGTGAGTTTTGTCAACTGGAATATATTTTCATATATAAATCACTGTGGAAGCAATGATGTAATATTACAATACACAGTTATTGCTAGGAAATCAGCAAAGAATTAAATTATTTGCCTTCCCCTATGTAGTATATACTAAATGTGCTGTCTGGTATTGTAGTTCCCTAAAGCCAAATGCAGCAGCCCTTCTTAGGTACCTAGGTGTGGCAGACCTGATTCTTCTTATGCTAAGATCTCTACGCTTGTAAGAGAAGTATATCGGAATATTTCACTGTAGCACCGGTGGCGTTTGTTTTCTGTGCCAAATTTCCCTTTGACTCAGGCAAATGCATGTTAATGTAAGTGCAATAAAATTCATGCAGACAACAATAAAAGCTTAGTATTTCACCTCATAATTGTTCATTCCCCATTTTCATACTTAATGCGTGCAAAGTGCAAAAAGACCCCTATATTATCTGCAGAGGGATGATAAGGTATTTTAGCTGAAAGAAAACTCATCCTTGTGATCCCAAATCTGTTTGCAGGGGCTTAATTGACTGTTTTCTTTCTTCTTTTTTCACAGATTCTGTTTTAAATGATTTTATTATGATGCACTGTGTTTTTATGCCAAATAGTCAGCTCTGCCCAGCCTTGATGGCACAATATCCTTTTGTAAAGAAAGTTACATCCCTTTAACAGCTATCCCTATCGGTCATGAGATTGAAGCTTCTCTCCCTCGAGAAGTACATCACGTTTCATGGCAGCTGTGCCTTGTGGGTAGGTTCTCAGTGTCTGACTAACAGCTGTCCGTAGCTCAACAAGTCCAAAATGGATAGTGTATACCCATGATGAGATACAGTCCTGGAGCATGAAAACTGTGTCTTTCCTGTGATCATTACTATTCCAAGGGAAAGAAATGTGTTGTCCCTCCACCAGATAAGTGAAATTACATAAATGTTCGGATTACCCTTCCTGTATCCTTTCTGTTTGTCTTGTTTTTTGCTGAACTACAGCGTCTAGATTTTAACTAAGGTCAGTATGTTTTGGTGATTTCAATGGTCCACTTTATAGATTGCGAGCTGCAAACTGCCTCAAGCGAGAGGGTACCTAAACTAGTAGAATGATGAGTAAGAAGTTCTGAGATGCTGTCGTAATAGCTATGAATAAAATGAATAATAATCTATAATAATAGTCTATGACAAATGTTAACAAACTGCAAGAAACTTCAATTGTGTACGAATACTTAGGAGGTGAAAGCTTACAGAGGACAGCATCAAGAGCTGGAGGTGATTCTCGTACTGTCTGCACATTTTACAGAAGGATTCTTTGAAATGTCCATCAGTCAGTTACTGGCAGGTCATTTAGTTTGGGGAGCTATTGGGCACTGAGAGTTTTCCTTGTGCACAGTGACTTGAAGCTATCAAGTGACTGGGAGCATTAAATAAACATATAATGTTTTCTGTTTTATAGAATTCTGATGGGTATAATAACTTCAATTCCCTATTTATTTTTTTAGAATCAGATTGGTGTGAAAGTGTGCTTTCCTTGAAGCTCAGCGGGGCGAGTGACATCTGGGAAAGCTAACACCCTGAAACCACAAAATAGAGCATCGTGTCCTTGTCTGGCAAGCTTGAGAATCCATTTGTGTTACTCCTAGCAAGGACAGTAATTGTTTTGAAAACCTTTGGACCCATAAAACTGGTCTGCAGAAAATTGTTTGTACACCTGAAACAAACACATTTTCCAAAACCACATGGTTTTGGATATCAAAAGTATTATGAAATGCTGTTGCTGACAGCTTTGAGAAGGGAAGAAAAGGACAGCACTTTCTGTGTTTGTTTTTTTTTTTTCTGATTTATAGCTCATATTATTCAATCAGTCCATTTGAGACTCAGGCTTGTCTATCCTCACTTATAATAATATACCTCTGTTATCCAATAACTGGGAAAATCAGATGCGTAAGCAAAATATACCTCATTGTTTATAGGGAAAAAGCTTTCCTGAATATCAGAGTGATGGTGTCACTTATGTATACATACTCACTTGTGATGAAATCTAGTCTGGAGAGAAGGCTAAGACCATGGTCTTAAGTGGGTGATGGCAGGCATCATGCTAATTCTTTTCAGAGAGGAGAAGGAGGGCTGTAAATAACTGGTATCCTACTGCTTTAGTGTCAGCTTTTCCTAGAACTGAATTATTATTTATTTGGTCCATTCTGAATATGGAAAATCAAACTGTGCTCTGTTGATTGTACCATTGAAATTTATTGTTGGAGTTGAAAGGTTGCTAACAAAGCTCATCTTTTTTTGAGCAAAATCACTCTACAAAAATGTTTGCCGGTGCTGTGAGGCTAAGGAGAGATTAGTTATGCTCAGTGAGGAAATTAAAACAGAAAAAGAAGAAAGGTGATTCAGTCAGAGACACTGTTTTTGCTTCAGCTCCTGATTTTGAATCAATACAAGTCTATTTTCCTACACCCACTTAGGATACTATTTTAGCTGGCAGCATGCAAGTATAAGTAGAGCTAGACCACTGTAGTGCTTTCAAGCACAATACAAGGTATAAATTATTTGTGTTTTCACTTCTTTTACAGCAGCATTTTATAGAATCATAGAATCTTTGGGTTGAAAGGGACCTAATCAGTCATCCAGTCCACCCCCTCCTGCAATGAGCAGGGATGTTTTCAACTAGACCAGGTTGCTCAGGGCCCCGT
>NW_010541242.1:1851-7386 GCF_000687285.1 Phaethon lepturus | reverse complement strand
CCCGCGACCCCAGCCTAATCAGACCTGTCACAGGCTGTTTTCTCTGTGGTTTGCACAGTTTAGGTGGCTCAAACACAGATGGCAATCTTCTCTTTTTTTTATTTTTGCTTTGGTTTTCTTTTTTTTCCCCCGGTAAACTCTTTCGATAGCGAAGGGAAGACCTCTCATACCATCATTTTTCTGCTCATGTGCATCATCTAGCACAGGGCAAACCAGAGGCTGCTCCCAGCGTGGCCATGTCCTGCCGGAAAACACTTTCTCTGGGGAAAAAAAAATTATCCCTGAACAAGAACAAGAATCCTCCCTCTGGGGAGCCGTCCGAGTCCCCTGGGGAGGCTGGGACAGGAGTGAGGACCCTGCTCCTGCCCGCCCCAAGCTGGCCCATGGGCACAGCTCCCCACGGCTGCCCACCAAGGCTGAAAGCAAGAAGGGGCCGGGGTCGCAGGGTTTGCGTGATGCCCCACAACACCGGGTGCTTTGCAAGCAACAGCAAAGTGGAATGACATAAAAGTACACCACCTTCAAGAGGAAAGGCCAGGTTATTCCTGCCACAGAAGTCCTGTTCAGGGCAACCCTGTTCAGGGCAGGACTGCAGGCAGTGACGTGAAGTCCCTGCTGGTGGCACGTCTTATGTGGCAACCATCCAGAAGAGCGTTGAAGGATTTTGAAGAGGAAGACAGTGAGAAGTGCTTAATAAATAGATGAAGCCACACATCTTATGTCTTCTCTCTGGTAAGCTGGCATGCAAATTACAGTGATTTAAATTCCCCTCTCTGCAGGAAGTCCAAGCACCATGGGTCTTTGCTTAAATGCTGGACGGTGT
Organism: Phaethon lepturus; assembly: GCF_000687285.1. NCBI lineage: Eukaryota > Metazoa > Chordata > Aves > Phaethontiformes > Phaethontidae > Phaethon > Phaethon lepturus. The sequence continues at coordinate 6,563 of NW_010541242.1, read as the reverse complement.
TTGGCTTGGGCTTAGCTGTTACTTGGCACCATGCTGCAGCGTCAGCAGCGTGGCATCCTCTTCCAAGGGGAAGGAGTCCAAGGTGCTCCACACTTAACTGCACAATTCCCGCTAAGGTGTCTGCGGGGATAATTTAATTAGTTGTCATCCTAAAACTCTTAATTCTCCCTAGAAACAATGTAATAAGCGTAACTTAACCTACCCACTTCACACAGGCAGTTCCACTAAAAGTCCCTGGCAAGATAAATCTCCAGACCAGAACATGGGCGGCTGCTCATCCTATTCATTATTTTTCTGCCACGTGCCATTTATTAAGTCAGTGTCACTGACAACAATGGCATTTTTGCCTCAGATGGCAGGAACAGAAGCGGGACAACAGTATCAACCTTACAAATCCTCTTGCCAAATTTTTGCCAAACAGGTTCCCTATTTGCATCCTCGCTCAGTGCTGTCCACAGTTAATTCATTTAGAACCAAAACAGAGACAGTGCGGTCAGTTCTTGTGATACCAACATGCATCGTGAGATAACCTGTGATTTCCCTCCAGCTCATATAATTGACTAAGCAACAAGACTAAGCATCTCTGTTTTCCTTACAAATATATTGTTTTCATGCTCGCCAAGGGAACTTGCAAGTGTAACACTTTTTTGTGTTGTTTAAAGTAAGCAGGAAAATGAAAATATAAGAAATATGTCTTCTTTTTAACTTCAGAGTGTTTAATTTTAAGCACAACTTGGGGAGGATTTTTTAAGCTCTAGTCCATGTACTAATGGCAGAGGTGTACTCAGCTTGATGTGCTGAGCAGGTGCTGGAAAGATTTTGCAGAAAATCTTTCAGATTTTCTGAACAAAGAAAACAAAACTTGGGGCTAACGCCATCTGCTGAGGCTGACCGAGAAGTTTCCTTTTTTCACAGTGAAAACTGCACTGTGCTTGCACTAAATCCGCCTTTTAATATACGTATTTTCCCCTCTCCAGGCACAAGGAGGACACTAACCTGCTTCTCTCCAAGCCGGCTGTTTTACAAGTTCAACAACCCCTCAGCTGGGCTGTTTAGGAGAGGCTGTGGCCACGATTCGCCACCCTCTATGAGGAGGATATTTGCACTTGGTGAGATCAGTGCCTCTTGTACACAAGGAAATAATGTTATCTAGGAACTTTCTATAGATCAAAACACGTAGGGTGAGTCCTAGGAACATAAGACTGGACATGACAAGCCACTTCAGCTGTTCCTTGTTTCCCCAGAGGGAGGCAACACGAAGCACCTGGGCTGTTCCTGACAAGCAGGAGTTGCTCTCCATTGAATAGTCTCTTGTATCTTCAAGCAAAGACAAGACGACCCTGCATAATATCATTCCCAACCTAGACACTTGCAAACACTTTGCAAATCAAAAGCGTGGTTCTGTAGATATTTTCAGCATTTCTTATTCCGCCAGTAATGCAATTTCAGCCAGGTTACTTGCTTGCGTAGACTACGCACAGGGTTTCCTGGGGCTTTGCATACCGAGCAAACAGAAGGGCATTCTCATTCCCATTTCCAGCGGGTGTACAGAGTCATTACAATGATCAAAAGTGTTTGTGAGTTCAGATGTAAATTTTGAGATGTGTAAGACCTGCCTGGTTTGGCTTCTTTTTTTTTGTTGTTGTTTTTTTTTAGGGTACATTATGTTCTCATAACTTTCCCCCAGCTGACCCAGTCGCAGGTAGAAGCACACACAACACTCCTGCGAATCCGATCCCAGAGGTAACGCGCGGGGTCTCCAGAAAACAGGGTACCTGCAACCAGAAGCCACCTGCAAGGACACAGGTCTGACTCCCTCCCTGCTGTCATGCAAGGTGGCCTCGACAGACACAAGCTTAGATGCTCCTGTGGGGAGCTGAGCTGCCTTGGTCGCAAAGCCCCATCTCTCTCTGACTTGGTATTTCAAGAAAGACATATTTCACCTTTCTAATGCTGCTGAAATCTGTGAATTACTAAACTCTTAGTTTAGGTGGATTAGGTGTTCTTTTTGGGCTAGAATGTGGTTTTCTAGATGTGGTGCATTCTCATTTTCTCAAATTCTCAAAGAAGTGTCTAACCATGAGTTTTTCAAAATTAATTTCGCACAGTTGTTCCAGGCTTTCACTCACTCGAAAGAATGTATTTAGGGTTCACCATTTTAAAGTGCATCAGAACATCCTAGTTAAATGTATGTTTTCATAACTTTATTTATTGAAATTTTTTACAGGGCCAAACTTGATTTCTAGTAAGGAGGATTAACGGTTTTAATTCAGTGAATGATGTCAGCATGCACAACAATATCAGTGCTTTCGCAGAAGAGATTTGGTGACATGGTAATGCTAAATCACACTTGTGACAGCAGAAACTGATTTCACATGGGTAGCCAGCAGCATCCAGCAACTCTGCTGAGTCACTTTAAAGGATCACAGACACGTCATTTGTCAAATGTTCTCTAATTTAACTGTATCTGCTAAAAATCTGTTCTTACTTTGAAATCCTTAGTGATCATATTAAAAGACAACTTGTGTATTATCTCTCTGCCTCACTGTGTTAAACTGAAGTCAGGAGGAGTGAGGAGAAAGTGTAACACAAACATCTAATGTGGATTCTTATCTCAGAATTTTTTTATATATTTCCCTCTTAGAGTTTTGACAGTTTCAGTAAGTTTACAAGTTTTGACATTTCACCTGCCTAGTGGACGGAGGGAAGGTGGTGGTTGTAGTTTTTCTGGATTTTAGTAAAGCTTTTGATCCTGTCCCTCACAGCATTCTTCTGGACAATTAGTGTAACTGTGAGAGGAGCAGATGTGCAGTGCGTTGGGTGAAGAACTGGCTGAAGGGCAGGGCTCAGAGGGTTGCAGTGAATGGGGCTGCATCTGGCCGGTGACCGGTCACCAGTGGTGTTCCTCAGGGCTCACTCCTAGGGCCAGTCGTGTTCGGTATTTTTATCAATGATCTGGATGCAAGAGTTGAAAGCACCATTAGCAAGTTTGCTGATGATGCCAAACTGGGAGGTGCTGTTGAGTCTCTTGAGGGACAAGAGGCCTTGCAGAGGGATCTAGACAGACTGGAGCATTGGGCTATGATTAATGGGAAGAAATGTAACAAGTCGAAATGCCAGATTCTGCACCTAGGACAGAGTAATGCCGGGCACAAGCATAAACTGGGAGAGGAGATGCTGGAGACCACCCCTGCAGAAAGGGATCTGGGGGTGCTGGTTGCCAGCGGGCTCAGTTTGAGTCAGCAGTATGCCCTTGGCAGCCAAGAGGGCAACCCACGTCCATCAATCAGCCAGTCAAACCATAACCAGCCAGTCAAAAGAGGGGGTAGTCAGAAGGGGTGATTATCCCACTGTATTCAGCATTGGTGCAGCCTCACCTTGAATATTGTATGTCATTCCAGGCCCCACAATTTAAGAAGGCTGTAAAGGTCCTTGAATCAGTCTAGTGGAGGGCAACCAAGCTGGTGAAAGGGCTGGAAGGAATGTCCTGTGAGGACTGGCTAAGGACTTTGGGCTTGTCTGGCTTGGAGAAAAGGAGGCTGAGGGGTGACCTCATTGCTCTCTGTGGAGGGGAAGTGAAGAGGGAGGTGCTGATCTCTTCTCCCTGGTATCCACTGACAAGATGTGTGTGAATAATTCAAAGCTGTGCTCGGGGAGCTTTAGACTGGACATTAAGAAGTATTTCTTTATCAATAGGGTGGTCAAACGTTGGAACAGACTTCCTGGAGAAGTGGTCACTGGAGAGGTGGTCAATGCTCCATGACTGTTAGTGTTCAAAAGTCATTTGGAAAATGCCCTTAATAACATGCTTTAACTTCTGGTAAGCCCTGACGAGGTCAAGCAATAGGACTACATCATCTTTGTAAGTCCCTTCCAGCAGAACTATTCCCTTCCCATTCCCTTTGCTTCCCCCTCCCCCCTCCCTTCCCCTTCTCCTTCCCTTTCCCCTTCCCTTCCCTTCCCACCCTGCCCTTGCCTGCCCTGCCCTTGCCCTTCGCCTTGCCCTTCCCATTTCCCTTCCCATACCCTTCCCCTTCCCTTTTCTCTTCTCCTTCCCTTCCCTTCCTTTCCCTCTCCCTTCCCACTCCCTTCCCCTTCCCTCCCAATGCGTTGAATAACAATGAGACCTGAAATGCCAAGGCTTTTTCAGCTCCCAAACCACTTTCAAGGACACATAGCACAAAGGTTATAAGGGCTAACAGGATTTTATTGTCTTTTTCTCAATCTCTTTCAGAGCAGACACTCCCAAGCATTAAGACGGTGCCCATGGGTAGCCAGGAGCAGTCTGATGCCTTCCTCTCTTTAGCTTGAAAAAACCTCCCTTGATGCCTGGCAAAGGAAAGTGAGAGCCACAGAAAGTCACTGGTCCCCCATGTTGTGTGGAGAGCTGGTTGCATGATTATTGCAGTTCAGGAAATATTAATCTTTGCCAGGGTTAGAAGAAAGCTGGTAACAGCCTGATGCACAAAGGCAGCGCTCTCCAGGACAATCTGAAAAGATTTCGGAATGTGGGTTTTCCCTCTTTTTTTGGAAACTAATCTTTTCCACATAAATTTTTACCTTGGCATGCCAAAAACATCCCAAATATTGCCACACCTAGTTTAAAAGTATTTTTTCTCTTGCCTTTTTTTGTTGCAGCCTTTGAGAAGAAAGGACTATCATCAATGTCATGTACCACTTAGGATGACAAACTCTAAGAATATAGCAGCAGG
>NW_010541242.1:0-1841 GCF_000687285.1 Phaethon lepturus | reverse complement strand
CAGGAATAGAGGCCGACCAGGCCCTGTATTCTTCCTCAAGAGTATTTGAAGCATAAGGACCAGGACCAATCAGCCACCAAAGAGGAAGAGGAGGAGGTGTGTGGTATTTTCCAAAGTGTTCCACTTATCGACGCCAACCCTACTTTTTGCCCTCCAAACATTGCTCTGCTGTGCTTTTTGGCCCGCAATGGGCAAGAGACCCAGGGCACGAGTGGTGCCATGGAGGTGCCCGAGCAGCTAGCAAGAAGGGAGCCGAAAGGGCCTGGAGGAGCCCTGGCAAGGGGCTGTGCTCAGTGCTACAGAGGGCAAGAAGCAAGCCACTGGGGCCACCACTGGGGCTCACCCTGTGAGTCTAGAAAGCTTCCTCCCCACGAGGAAGCAGTGGACTTTGTGGAGCAGGAGCAGCAGGCACCTAGCCAAAATGGCCCAGAGGAGCCCTGGCAAGGGGCCATGCTCAGTGCTGCAGAGGAAGGCAAAACACCCCTGGTGACACTTGGTAGCCCACCGTGGGGGAAAAAAAGCCTTCCTCCCCGCAGCTGCAGGGCACGAGAGGCCACCTTGGGGGGGGCAGTAACGTAGGCGAAAGGGACAGCAGAGGCGCTGGCGAGTGGTCCTGCTCAGTGCTGCAGAGGAAGGCAAAAAACCCCCAGGGACCAGCGCCGATCTGCCCCGGGGGAAAATTCCTTCCTGACCCCAGACAGAGCTGGCGATCGGCTGTTCCCTGAGCATGTGAGCACGACCTGCCTCCTCAGCCCGCAGGCTGCTCACACCTCCCAGGAGATGCCCAAGCCCTGTTCTCCCTGACCCTGGAGACACCTGAGGGGATTCCAAGAATGGCCAAATGGCCCCCCACCTGGTCAACCTTGGAGACAAGAATCCTTGCCATGCCTGGCAGGACACCAGAGGGTGCTCCAAAGCACTGGCAGCCCTTGCAACATCTCTGCATCCCACTTCTTACGGCTGCTGCCCCTGGCTCTGCTGGGGATGAGGACTGAGCTCTGCAGTGCTCCCCAAGTGCTCGTCCAGAAGGCGTTCCCTTGGTCTTGCCACTGGTGGGTTGGCGGTTCTTCTCATCTCCTGAGGAGCTGGCGTCTGCTCCCTGAGGGCTGAAGCAGCACTGCTGTCCATCAGATGGGCTTTGAACATGGTCCTGCCAGGAGCTGGCCTTGCAGCGGAGAACCTCCAGCAGTCTCATCCAGCCTCCAGTCTTCCTCCCTCCAAGTAATTCCACCGGCTCCTCAAGGACTTCCTCTTGGATGTTTCTGGGCTGCCTGCTGGGGACAGGGGAGGATGTTTTCTTTATCCTGCCCTGGGGCATTGTGACTGCTGCATTGCCAGGTGGTGGCACTGTGACATGGGAGTGACAGGGAGTGCCACATCAAAAAAGACTAGTCACATCTTTTCCAATATAATAGCATAAGCTATTTCCATTGGAAGGGACCTTCAACAGTCTTCTAGACCATATACTTGGCCAATTCATGGCTGACCAAGTTAAACCTTATTATTAAGGGCATTTTCCAAATGCCTTTTAAACACTGGGAGGCTTAGGGCATTAACCACCTCCTCAGGAAGCCTGATCCACTGTTTGACCACACTGTCAGTCAAGATATGCTTCCTAACGTCCGGTCTAATTTTCCCCTGGTTCAGCTTTGAACCATTCCCACACATCCTATCACTGAGTGATCTGGATGAGGGGATCAAGTGCTCCCTCAGTAAGTTTGCAGATGATAACAAGTTGGGTGGGACTGTTGATCTTCTGGAAGGCAGGAGGGCTCTGCAGAGGGAGAGGAGCCTCTGCAGAGGCTCTAGCCTCTGGACAGGCTGGATCGATGGGCCAAGGT
>NW_010541241.1:0-35772 GCF_000687285.1 Phaethon lepturus | reverse complement strand
GTGAGTTGCCTGCCCCTTCTTCCAGAGAGGAGATCCCAGCTAGTCCTCCAGCTCTGCTAAGGATCTTCTGTCATTCTTTGCTGAAATCATTGTATATTTTTGTGCTAATTCCTCTCTCCCTCTCTGTTTATATTGCAGATTTCTTTTTAGGACTTCTGAGCTCTACTGCAAAGCAAATGGTAAGAGGAACAAGAAGTTGCGGAGACATGCTGCTCCATCTTCCGTACTCTGCACTAAAGTAGGCTATTCACAGTATTACAAACTCAGATGTCTTTGGGCTTATTTAATTCTAGTTTATGCTAATCGGGTTTATGTGTTATCAAAATTAGCAAGAGCTTCCTAATATACGAGAGAAGTAGAATGCATTGCACAAAGTGGGTTGTGGAGTGTTTTGAGGTCCTCTTAAATGCGGGGAGCCTTGGTAAATGAGAAATGATGACCAAAGAAGAGACTGAATGTTTTAGTATACACAAGAAAGGACCGGCCTGTGCGGGAAAGATGGAAATCACAACCCTATACCTACTCCCTGTATTTAATTTGTATGATTCCGGCTTCACAAATATTGGAGCTTGTCATAACTAGAATGTGTTTCACAACTTGGCAGTTGCACATTTAAGTTGTAAGTAGTAAGAACATTTGGCTAGCTGGCCTGCTAAAATGCTAATCCTTGAAATAGTAATTTTCCTCTTTTTCCTTATATCTTAGTTTATAGATGCCTGAAATAGTAATGCCATATGTAATTCTCTTTGTAGCCAAACCTACTTAAAATGTTCGTTCAAAAGTAATAAGCACAATATTTTTTCTAATCAGGTCCGCTTGGAATGAAATCATGGAAAAAATGTTCCTGCCAGTTCATGCTGATTACCTGCATGTCTCATTATTCTAAACCCTATCTGACAGCCGCACTGCCATAACTGACTTTCAACAAGAACTACCACTGAGTCTTTTAAAAATAATTTTATTTCAATTTCTAGCTAGTTCTAGCTTAAACAGCACATATAATTGCCTAATAAGCAGTTCATAAGAAGAACATAATTTCAAAGTAAAATGTTGGACCTCTCCAGTCTTTGACAGTAGCAGAAATTAGAGATGCCTTTTAAGTTCTCCAGTGTAAGTTATTCTGAAACAGAGGAATCAGCAACCTGGAAACTCGTTAGAATACTGATTAAACTTTCCAAAGTATGCACAGAATTTAAAAAAAAAAAAATATTGTTAGTATTAAGGCAATCACTGAACTTAAAATGTAAAATCTGTTAGCTGTTTCTGAAGGAGTAGTAGGTTCTAAAATAATAAAAAACCCAACAGCTTTGGTATGTGGACAAGGAAAACATTCTATACCACAGGAAACTGTTGTTATTTTGTTATTACAGACAATATCTGTACAAATCTACAACATACCATACACAGGGTCTAATTTCATCTTCTCTCCTGTGTAACAAAGGCCACAGAATTTATTCCATATATTTTTTTTCCTTTAGCTCAATTACGTGTGCTTGACAAACTCCCAGTTTCAAAAAGCCACATTCTGTTGAGGACTCCAGGCAGATGATGGACTGGTCAAAGTTGTGTTAGGTCCTTGAGGTTCTTTGGGAAATTTCCTAAGGACTGGACTTCATGTTGACTTCAGTCACCAGTGTCAGAATATCTCACCTCCCTTATTTTGTCCACACGTGTGTCTGAGTCCATGCAAAGGTAGTGGAGCCTCTTGGTCACCTGTGAGCCCAGGTCTGGATGGGAAAAGTCAGGCTGCAAGAGGATGACAACAGGCAGGGAGGATGACAGGAGGCTCAGAGTCCTTCAACGTGGAGCTGGGACGTAGCTGTAAAATATTTTGGAGTTAATCATGCCTGAACAGGGCATGGTCATAGACATAAAATCCTAATTCACTATGTTAAAGGTGACAGACTAAGTCCCTCACTCACCTTCTGAACTTTTGTCATGTCTTGATTCCTCAAATAATTAAATGTTAGAGTCCAATGCCTGAAACAGAGATATTGGCTATGGAAGTTACCTCCTCCTTTTCCTTTTTGAATGTCTGAGGTGCTGCATCATCTGAACAATGTGTTTCCTGCCACTGTGAATCATTCAGGGATAAATAAAACTTTTTGGCAAGTACCAAGAGAATCAAAAGGGCTGGTAGATCAGGTGAACTGCCAACCTGGGCATTTATTTAACATCCAGTAGCATTTTCTGCATCTGGAAGACAGTAAAGCCAGTTACTACAGGTGATATGCTGTAGGAAGGCAGTAGAACCAGTTGAATTTTAAATAGGAATGCTTTTCCGTTGAAAAATATTCAATTCTGGAAGTTGATACATTTTGTCGAATGCCTTGACTCTGATGAAACTGTACAAATAAAAAAGAAAGAAAATAATTAAACCCCAATGATTTTTATAAGGTGAAACGCACTGGAATATCTCCATCTGTTATTTTAAATTACCTTTTCTTTTTTTTATAATACCATTAAAAATTGAATGACCACCATGTAAAAATTTCTACAATTTCTATACTCTGCTTTCACTTGAATCAAATGGGAGACTATTGGCCTCATGTTAAAGGAAGTTATGGTGTTATTAAGTCTGCAAATGTTTCATGAGATTACTTTTACTGAAAAAAAAATCAAGAAAGTGTAGCTGTATAGAACAAATATTGTATAAAGTGAAATAAAATTGCATAATCAAAAAATAGAAGACATTAGTTAATACAGGAAATATTTCTGAAGAAGAAGAAATTTCATTCTCCCATCAGCTCAAGATAGAACTGCCTGTGTTTTTACTCCCAGAAAATAACTTTGCCTATGAGCATAAAGAAAAAAAACCCTAAAATTGTAACCTATAAAGTCATAAATCTAAGAAAAATTTCAGCAATTAATAATAAACCATTTTCTGCTATAGATTTGTTTCTAGCTGTTCCTGTCCCTTTAACCTGCTTTTTCCCATGATTTTGGGAAAGTATGGTGTATTCAGTTCCCCAACAAAATTCTTCTTCGTTAAAGCATTAATCACTGGTTAATTGTAATTGCTTACCCTGTGGAAAATTTGGGAATGGAATCAAACTGTGACTACAAGTCAAATAAAGTTTGCTTTTACTATTGATTTAAACATTTTTGAAACAGATGTTCAATATGGTTTGCTTAGCTTTTTTTTTTTTTTTGGCAATGCTTGGTCAATGTGTTGAATAATAATAGAATTCAGTCTTTACACAAATTTTTGTATCACATAAGTTACCTTGTAATCGTCAAGGTTCTTAGTAATAGAGGACAGCACATATATTGCTTTTCCAATATACCTGCACAAAATTACAAACCAAGATATTCTTGAGCTTCTATACATTTTGTTGTTCAATTATATGTACCTGACAATGTTAAAATTATTTAAAGCCTGCTGTGTACACTCTGACACTTTCTTTAAACACTTTTAAACTTTTTCAGTATCACAGTCCAAGTGCACTTTTCTTAGTCTGGCAAAATTTTAATTATGCTTAGAAGGCCAGATCTTCAACAGGATTTCAGTATTGGGATGGGGCTCGCTCTGCATCCGATACTGGATTTTCTTCAGTCATTCAGGGCAAGTTAAGACCAAAGGCTTAATTTTTCCACCATTGACATCAATGTCTCTTTTTTTTTTCCCCTCTTTTTTCTTATCACTTTTAGTGTTGATGACTTCAGCTATGTTAAAAAAATACTGGTTTTTTTCACTGGATTTGTTGGAAACTAGATGAGGTTACTTTCAGAACTAGTCAAGCCCTTCCCCTCTGTCATTCCACCTATACCAGAGAGCCCCGTACAACATGTGGCTCCCAAAGATTCTTCTGCTTCTGGTAGATCATCTCTAATGCAAGAAGTTCATGAGCACCTGAAGAAACAGATTTGTGTCTTGTAAGACATGGGCTTTTTAACTGAATTACATCAGCGGTTCACCTCTTCCTGTGCCTGAGTCTGCAAGGGAGAGACATCGGGGTGCCTTACTCACAGACACAAACCAGTGCAAGTCACCAGGGGATGCAGGTGGGAAGAAATTTTAACTGAATGGTGGAGATGGTGTCTAATAAGGTGTTTCACTATGTCTTCCTCACTCACCCACCTGCTTATTTCACAAAACCTCTGGGAAGTACTTATTTCCCTCCAGGCTCAACACCTCTGTTGGAACTGGGCAAAATTAGCCCCATGGTCTCGAAGTCCATCCACTTGGAAAAACAAAGCAGTAAGAAAGAAGTTCAGAACCACTCTTGCTGTAAATGGTGTCTCCCCAGGTTGAGAGCTCGAGGCCGGTGATGCAGATATATACTAACTAAATGTATCATGACTCGAAGCGGCAAAAATGGTACAGACTTCTTTGGAATTAGACTTTCAAAGAGAAACTTTAGTCCCAAAAAAGTTAATTGACTTTTAAATTTAACAGAAAACTGAAAGGTACTATTTTTTAAAAGTGAGAAGTTTGAGATACTGATTCTTCCATTTTCTCTTTTGTTCCTTTTTTTCCTTTTTTTTTTTTTTTAAATAGATGTAAAGAAGGAAGAGGGAGAAAAATCAAACTGGGGAGAGGTGAAACAGAAAAAGGATAATTAAATCACTGATCACAAGACTTCAGCCATCATGGTAAAATTTTACCAAAAAACTTTTTTTTTTACATAACTTTAAAATGGCAGCCAATCAAACCTTCCCTGTCATATCATAATGTAATGATATGAAAATATGTATTTTTACAGCAAATAAGTAATTAACTAATATTTAAAGTTACTATGGAAATTTTTCGTGGGCTTCTGCACCAACCACACATTACCACTTCCAATGGTAGATTATTTCACTTTCCTAAATTCTATTTTTCTAAACTTAAGCCTGAATAATAACAACTTTATTTTCTCTTTTCCATTCAAATTTCAAATATAAAGTTAATTACATTTTATTATGACATTCATGCAGTTTGAATCTCTCATAAATTACTTACTTTAAAAAGAATATCAAAAAATATTCCCAAAAAGGGGCAAAACCACATTTATTTAGAATAATTGGAGTGGTTTTATTTTAAATTCAATACTGAATTGATGCTGTTTCTTCAGTTCCCACCACGACCAACTGTAACATGACTCATCTAAGCTATCTATGTTTATTATTAAGCAGCAAAAAGGTTGAAGGTATTATTTTTCTCAAACACTTTTAACTAACTTTTTTCCCATTTCCAGTGAAGGTTAAAGTAATAATTCATTGCTTAACAGAAAAATTAGAAGACTTCTACAGTGACTCATCTATGTTGGTTAGCTTATATGTGAAAGAAGACGTATAGCTCATCTTTTCCCCACTCTTTTTAACCTGTTTTTTTCTTAGGTTTAAGATTTAGGTACTTTTTGAATAACAAGATGGGTAACAAAATGAAAAGATTTTGACACGTTAAAATTTTTCAGCTCTTCAGCTCTAAGTTGCTACTGCAAGAGCAGGCAGGCAAACCAGGCTGACTTCCTGGCTTCACCCTTGACCCCAGCTTCTCCAGAAACCTGTGCCGGCCATCCAGTTGAAGCCATATTTGTCTTCCTTACACTAAAGGACCAGCATTTACAGCAACACCACAAAATTGCATGTTTTTCCTTGTCTTTCATCTTCCTTTTTTAACTGAGGCGATACAATAAAATTATCTCCTGATAATCACAGAACTCCCTGTATTACCCCAGTCCACAAGAAGCGGCTTGGATGCAAGTCAGGGGCCAAATTTCATCAAGCATATGTGGGTCTTTATATGGGAAGACGCAACTCTTGTCATGAATCATACACGAATAAACAAAAATGTATTGCCTTTCCCGGAACTCTTCCCTACAAAGGGGTGTAGTAATCATGAATCTCTTCTTACTTACAGACATTTTTACATACACAAAGACAATGATTCAAAGTAAAAACTTGAAGAGGAGGTGAATACGGAGCTGCAGAAGTCAAGAGTTACAATATAACTAAAAAGGACAATATCAGCAAAACATTGCATTGGCCTCTCTGCATTTGGTCATGATGTATTTAATCCAGTCCAAATCCTTTTGTAAAAGAAATAACTAGTAAGATAATTTTAATAAGTTTTAAATTACATGTTACACTTCACATTCTCTCTAAATTTAAATATTGGAAATAATTCCTCCATGGAAATATTTTCTTTCATTATAATTTCAATAAACACAGTGTATGAAAGCCAAGATACGCCTTAGTGGAAGAAAAGAAACTTTGGATAATATATCATTAACCTTAGGCCATATTTTAATCTTCATTTCTAAAGGTTTCTCTTTCTGTAGATTTTATTCATTACACATTGCCCGCTTACAACGAGCAAATTCAGCAAACATTATTTATCAGAGTTCCTTTGTGGGCTAACAGCTGCCTGGGTTTCCTCTTGTGTTGTGGAGGACAAACCAAGGAGGCAGATTCAACTGAAAATAAATGGTCAATGCCCAGGTTTGCACTCTATTTCTTTAAACATAGTGTAAATGTCCTTAAAAGCTGCAAGGACACATAGTAAAGCATCCCAAGAGGAGACTAATTCATGCTCTGACATTTTATACTCATTTGGTTATAGCACGTATTCAACTACCCAATTAAAAAAAAAAAAAAGAGAAATGAAGAAAACAAGTACAATCCATAGCAATATCATCTTGAGGCTTCTGATTCTTGAACTGAGTTATGCCTTACTTACAGGATACAATGTGGCCCTCAAAACTAATAATCCAAGGATAATAATTTTTTTTGAGAAAATATGCTAAACTGAATTAAACTTTCTTGATCAGGAGCTCTTTTTAATTAAACTGTCAAATTTTTCTATTAGTTAATATCTGAGTTTTCTGCCTACTCCTTACTTTTCTGTCTTCATAAACTTGGAAATAAAAAATACCTCCTCGTTTGAAAGGAGGAGGAGATTCTTTACATCAAACAGTAAACAGTGCATTTTTATCTTGGTAAATGAGGTCATTTTGTTATTACTCCACTCTGCTTTTTTCTTTCTTTCCATAGATACTGAAGTCTGATACTAAATTATCTGCATTTCCTTTTCTGAGCAACTGAAAAGGCTACTTTTGTGTACATTACAATATTCTTAATAACCAAAACAGTTTAAATTTTTTAGTTTGTAGATAAATGTAGCACTTTCTTTTCGTTAAAAGACCATTTTGTATTTTTTCTAGTATTTCAGTATGTTATTTAATTGCACTGTACATTCCAACTGTGTGAAAGTTGCAAAGCCACATGAATCGTAATGAAATTTATTGACTTTTCATCTGATACACCAGGGAATATTGTCATAAACTTTGGCTACATACTAAGAACAAAATTTTCAAAAATATCTATTTGTTTTGGTTTATTTGGTCATTGTATGGTTACTAGAGATGCTGTATCTGTGGAGGACATCCACTGGTTTTATTTAAAATTGTAAGCATTCATCAATTTTCAGAAACCAAACTCCTTTAACAGGCTTTTTTCTTGGTGTTGCTGATGTCAACTTCAGTTCTATTGATGAGTCAATGGTACCACATTCAAGTCTGTAAATTCATGTGACATTGGGAAAGTTTAAGTTTCATTCGTACCATCAATCATCAATACCATATAATAACAGAAAGAGTTTTCAAGGAGTTCTTATCCATCGAGATTTTGTCACACAAAATCATCTTCAATGTATCCAAGACTAACGTTAATCAACATTCAATCAGATACTTGAGTAAGAATTACTCATGTGACTAAAAAAAGTTTGAAGGAGTGGCAGTAATATTTGTTACAACTGTACAGTTATTTTCATAACCGAGAAATCATTGATCAGTTTTATTTTTAAAAGAAATTATTATATTTTTTCCAAAATTCCATCATTAGTCTTTTTAAAGAATGGCTGAAAGCTGTATAGAATTACAATATTCTTCTGTCAGGAAGAGAAAGATTGGATTACACTTCATATTTTATGTGAAGAAATTGTGGCTATTTTGGCCATAAATATATCTTGTAAGAAAAAAAACCCCACACCTGAATTTGGATTGCCAGTGCAATGCTATTATGCTAGAGTAATATAATATCCATATGGATATGATAGGTGTTTTCAAAAAAGTACAGATACGTAACATGATGCAGTACACTCTGTAGATGAAAGTTCTCTCTTAATATATATATCTCCTGCATAACAATTTTGGTATAATAAAGAGTGGGTGGATTTCCTACTATTGATTTTACTGTCTCAGACAGTTGGAGGTCAGCATACATTTGTACAGGACAAACTACAAACCCCAGTAGTCATAAGTACACCGCCTCAGCTTTTTTTTTTTTTATAGTTGGTACAATAGTAAACACAAGAATAATAATCTTTAGTGCTTAGCAATTTCTTTTATTGTCCTTTATATTATATACAATCTTTTGGTGTGAAAGCCCTTAAGAGAAACAAAATCAATAGGACACTATGAAACTGTAATAGGAATCTGCAGAAATCACTCTAAGAACCATCAGATATAATAGAAAGTGATAATATCTCCATAGGGCTTTTCTTTCTAGGGCAGAGAATCTAATAATTATAAAAAAGGTAAAAAGCTTGTTTGCTTTTTCCTAGTAGATTGTCTTATATTCTACAAGGGCTGATGGAGGAAAGGTGTCACTGTAGCTCTGAACATAACCTTGAAGTGTAAATGCAGAGGTAAACGCTCAGCCCTCCAAGGAGGATTTCCTTCCTGAAGGACTCATAGAAGAAGACACTCCCAGAACACCCATCACGCTTCAGAAGGGGAAATGATGTAAAAACGATGGGAAAGACTGGAGCATTGAGGGGGTGATTTCTCCAGGTAGTTGGAGATCACTGGGTGTGAAAATTCCAAAGCCATTTTTGAGATATTATGTTGCATCAAGCCCTTTTAGAAAATAAGCAGAAGATACAGCTCCTTCACAGAGCCACCACTGATTCTCCATTTATCCCTTGGAAGGAATTCCCAAAGCAAAACAGTTTAGTTTTCTGCACAACTTTCTTTGTGGGTTTTTGATATCAGAGTGCACAATTCTATCACAGTTTGAGAGCTTTAACTGTGTAAGGTTCCTTCCTGTAACAGCATATCCTGATGAGCTAATGACGCACAAAATACATAATACTAACAACACTAAGAACAGCACAATGTTATTCTTATTTTATTTCTATGATTAATGATATTCTCAAAACCTTTCAAGAAGTTTGAGTAAATGATGAGTATAGGTCCTGATCTGAACTTACCTACAGTCAGTAACAACCTAGACTTTGATTTATTTAATCCTGATTTAGCTAGATAATAAAGCCAGTGCTGAATTTTAAGTATACAAATAGATATATTAAATCTGAGGAGCTTAAAATTATGTATACAAATCCATTTCCAGATTGAGGTATATGTTAATGTATAAACCGTGGATATAACTTCTCCAGTAAGCTTCCTTTTCACAACTAATAAATTCACAATGGGAAGACTCAGAACGAGTACTTCAGAATTATGCTCAAAGATAACTAAAAGCTTCAGTGATCTGCTGGCTTAGAGACCGGAATATTCCCTGACAACTGCCATACTTCTGAAACCTGTAACCACAACTCTTCATACAGTTTAACTTCTAGTATCTCGTGGAGGTATTTTGCTTCGCTATCTGCAGATACCTGTCTTTCCCGTAGAGCCTACTCAGGCTCCTGCCTTCGGACAGCTAAAGTATCTCAGTTAAATGCTTAGAGAATCTGAGATACGTGGTGAACCCATCCTCAGTCAACAATAAAAGATCATGTCAAACCCTACGCTCTTACATGTTGGTACAAATTTATTGAACTGAATGGAGTTAAGACCCGTTTGCACTATGTGTGTATTTGGTTCTGTATTAATCTTCAAAGCATTTATCGCTACACAGTAAGAGTGGAAACAATTTTTTTCACAAATGTAACCCTTTTTTTTCCCGAAATACCTAAAATGATCCCGAAATACCTAAAATGAACTGATTTGTAGCAATGGTAATACTGAGCACATTAGTGCTCTATTTTCCCTCAATAACCCAGCCACAGAAACACCACTCAGCCCGTATATTCATCCGAGTGTTTTAGTGTACGTTTTAAATTTTCATCATTCTCTTTGCTCCATTAATAGAACTCTTTGCATGAAAGAAAGAACAAATCGTCTTCTAACTGGTCTATTACAAGGTACATTAATGAATATAGGGGAACTTTATTAGTACTTTTATGGTGTACCTGTTCACTTCAGGTTGTCGTTGGTATTATTGTTATAACAGGTTGTTTCACAGACATCTTGAAGTGCTGCTAGGTACAACAAACAACATATTAGAAAACAACTTTTACACCTGTACTTTTCTTTTTCCTTGTAAAATAAGTCTTTTCAGAGCAACATTTACTCTGAGTAAACAACAGTCATTTGATGGCAACTGATATTTGGGCATCTTAAATGTATTTGCCAAGCTAAAAACTTCAAGTTCCATATGATTTTTGTCCATATGACTCCATATGCAAAGTGACTTTTTTTTAGAAACAAAAAACAGTTGTAAAATACATTTTGAAGAGCAGAATATTAACTTAATGCTTTATCACATTAACTAAATGATGTCTCGTAAAAAAACTTTACTATAAAATACTACAATAAATATTATACATGGGCATATTCACTGCAACTTAGATCCTCACTAGGAATAAGCTTCCATGGACACCTTTAAGAACTTTCTTGACTAAACATGGGCAAATTAAAATGTCTTGTTACTTGTTAGAGTTGTTATCCACAGATCAGCAAAGGCTATGGGCTACCATGGCATGGGCTGGATGTAAATGTCATATACAGGATATAAAAGTTTTTAATTTCATAGCAATTTCTCACGCTGTCCCAAAGCATCATCATCATGGTTTCTTTTGCCAGAAATATTTTTAGCCATTTCCTGTTTCTTCTTCAATAAAGCATTACATAGAAGGCAAATATCATTAAAAAAAATTTACTTTTCAAATATGAACAGAAATTTTTCATTGCTCATGTGACTGTTCTTTATAATTCAATGCTATAACTATGTGTATCTAAAATATATATATAGGTATACGCTACATACTGGATAAGGTTGCAGTCCTTCTGTAAGCAGTCCAAAATAATGGGAACTGAAGTCAAAACCTTAATATAAACCGATATTAAAGAGGGATAGTTAAAGTAGATTTTTATATATATATATAACAACGTGTTATTCGCATATGTGACGTTTCTATCATTGACTATGGCACAGTACCACTTTTCTATAGCTTAAGTTACATTTTTCTTTGCCAAAGCAAGCTGAGTTTTATTTTTCCATAAATCAACATCTAAAACTCTAAATAGTTGGTTTTCCTGCTCATTTATGGAAGAAATACAGAAAGACTCTTCTATTGAAAAGTAAGGCAAAATGCCTTTTGCAAGATTACATTTTGCTCTTTATTGCAAGTGGCGGCAGGAAGATTTGGAGCCGCCTTGTTCAGTGGGACCCAACAGTGACAGTGATGGGATTGTGATAAATATTTACAATGCATGGTACAGATATCTTTGACATGACCTAATTTCACTCCATATTCATAATCTGTTCATTCATAATCATTTATCAACTTGCAGGAGGGGTTTTTATTTTATGAAGTACTGTTTGTCAGAAAGGTTTGAAGAAAACTTAATCTGGTAAAAGGGTTTAAACATCTCAGAAGTACAATGAGATTGAAGTTAGCATTAATGTTTATATTCATGAAAACCATTATTGGTTTATCTGAGCATTTTTATACTGCTATTTTTCCAAGTTGATAACATAGGCTGACGTACCATGATGCATTTTTTATTAAGTGTTTGATTATTCAGTTTGATTTGCTGAAGTGTTTAATTTACTGAGGGAGGGGATCAGCTTAAAACTTTGTGGAGAAAAATGAGAATGACACATTCTATGCAGACCTGTTATGGTGTGGCGTGATTATGAGTCCAATCTTTGGGAGGCTATAGAAATAATCTCAGTTCATAAGCACCAGTGTGGCAGAGCATATCAGGTTACTAGGAATATTTAACAAGGAATACAACTTTATGTAAAATCATCAAAATTTAAGAAATAAGAAAGATGGTATACTGCCACCAGTTTTAACTCTGTTTTTGGTGTTGATTATGCAACATCTACATTACAAAGACTGAAATGTCTCACAGATGTAATTACGCAATTTTTCATTCCAGAATTAAGCAGTATTGTATTGACATTTTCCAATCTAGACAGAGGACTATTAACTAGTACAATATTACAACAGGTGAAAATGACCCCAAATAACCCTCTTTGATGTTAAATTTAAAATCTAAAAAAAAAAATTTTCCCACCTTCTCAAGTTTTGTAAAGAGATAATCTAGTTTAAATGCTGTGTCTAATATTTTGCGTTCTATTATAATATACAGCATGGTAGGTTGAATATAATTTACATGTTGCTTAAGATTTTATTAAAATTTATATGCAAAGATATTAGGATGGTGTCTGTAACTGCCAGTGAAAAATTCCTCCAAAAGTGAAGAGAAAGGTTGTATGCAAGGAAACAGTATCAAACTTTCAAGTTCTTTCACTAAATCTTGACTAATGTTCAGGAATGAGGATATTCACTATCAGAATTGCAGAGATATCTTCTACTCAATTTATTTTGTATCATTCACAGCTTGGGTAAAAACCAGTTTATTCGATTTTGTGTTTGAGGCTGGTAGCACATATACTAGAGGAAATGCAGCTAACTTCAGTGCCATTTGTCCTTCACTTTTTTTTTTTTTTATATCATGTATACTTGTTGTGATAGATATTCTTCTGTTGTTGTTAGAGGTGCTTCGGGTATCACAGGGAAATGTACATTTGTAGTCGAGTAGAAAGGCTTTATGGGGTTTTGAGTTAGAGAAGCTTATATGGAAAGTAGCCAGAAACGGAGATAAATTACATCAACATAGATTTATCTCTCTATTTAGTTCGATGTTTTATATTACTGATACTAATACTCGGCCAGGTTATTTTAAAACACAAAGCACAGCAAACACTAACAGTGAGAAAGAATCAACCGATTTTTTTCAGTTATTAAGCCCCTGACATTCATAAATCACCAGGAAGGTTGACCAGATATTCTGAAAACCATCCAATTTATCATTGCACTGATAGGTTACACTTTCTAAACTTGCTTGTTCATTCTGATCATTATACTAATTTGAAACGGCAAGATAAATGCTTATATTGATTTCATTAAGACAGTATTTTTTACGGTTAGAAGCACTGTTTCATTTTTTCCCCCTTCAGGTTTAGGCACCAGCTCAGGAAAGCAGCTGTGCATAGAGTTAAACATCTACTTACTTTACTCGGAGTTTAAGCATCAACTGAAAGCATTTAAATAATGCACTTAATGCCTTCTGGATAGAAACCTCAATATCAGCATTTTTTATAGAAGGCTGTTGACCGCAGCTGGCCTCGCTGTCACCCGTGGCTCCCGGCTCCCCGGCTCCGGCGGAGCAGCCCGCTCCCTGCTCCCGGCCACAGCCCGCCCTCGCCGGGACCGTCTTCCCCCTCGCCTCCTGAAAACATGCATAGCTGATCAAAAATGTAATTCATTATCTTCAATGTCCGTCTTTATGTTATGGGCTCAGTCGAGGATGCGCTTGTAAAGCCGAAGCTGTATTTTGCAAAACAGGAAAATAATTGGAAAAATCCTTAACGTTATGGCAGTCGAGTGAGCAGAACTGGTCGCTTTTGTGAAATCCACTGGTTTGTTTCTTTACACAAAAACACCAGAGCCTCTCCCCCAGGTTTAACGGATGGCATATACCTCAAGCTATACATTAGAATAAATGATGCTCCAAATGTTCTTTGTCCTAACTGTACAGCTGTTTACAGAATATATGGCATTTATACAGGTGCAACCTGTCAAAGTTAGTAATTATGCCTCTTGGCAGGCTGGCACACTCGGATGACATGTGAACCTACAGCACGCAGGCATCTAAACATTGCCATAAATAGCAGAGGGAAAGGGGAAAACTTTGCTATTTACCAAGGGGTAAAGTTCATGTAAATAATTTTCTTGATTCTTGCTGCTGCCTGTTCTCCTTTGAGCTCTACAATTTTTTTTTTTCTTCACACTGTTCCTCTGGGATTCACAGAGCTAACTGCTCTCAATAAAATTCCTCAGAGAATTTTCTCATATAAAGTGCTGAGGAAAAGGACTGCTCCAAGAGTTCGTCACTGAATTGGTGATAGTCCTCATTTTGGTGCACGTATCTCTCTGCTTTCCCTGACTGAGCTCTTGAGTCAACAGAGTCGTCACCATATCTTTGCATCAAAGTCTCTTCACAGTTTTTTTTCATAGTTGATTATCACTCCTGTCATTAAAATATTAAGGATGAATGCTCAGCATGCATCCAGTATTGTTTCTAAGAGCCTATTGCCTCCCATTAGTAATAAGCAGACTGGAGCAAGTCTGACTCTAAGGTTTTGAAGACAGAACTATAGGAAATCATGTCATAATAGGGTTTAAAACTGTTTGTTTATAACACAGTAGCACCTAGGACTGTCAGCGAAGAACCTGATTTCCATTGTGCTAGGCATTATACTGACACAAAATTAAAGGATAATTTTCCTGTACAGAACTTTTAAGGTGGTTGAAATAAATTATTGGAATTTCTTTAAACAGTATTTATGCCTAAGCATTTTTCTGTCTGTTGATGGGTTTGTTAGTCATTCTGCTTTCCCAGGAAACTTCTTAAGCAAAAGCTTAATTTTAATTTTTTTTCACTTGATTGAACCTGAGCTTGTACTTAGTTACTTGAATCAGGTTCTATTAAGTACCTCTACAAATACTGATAAACTGTGTAATCTTTCTATGCGTGAAGTGTGATCATGGGAAACACCAGCAAATGAGAGACAACATTACAGGCAAAGAAATACATTGGCTGTCCAGGTATCAGTTGCTCTCTAAACAGTGGATGATCTAAGGGAGTCAGCATTTGAAAGACAGTGTCACTTGTTAAGTGAAGAGAGAGTCAAAATATGTTACTCAAAGGATTACAATCAGTACAAATGGAAACAAACTTCCGAGCTCTTTTCTAAATTAAACAATTAACTCTAATATTCACATCCTTGGAGATATTTCAGTTGAGCTAGCATGTCTAATTTATAATCAATGATTAACAGAAGATGCAACTAATTTGTCTTTGTTATTTGATTTTGCCAGTCAAATTTACTCAGTAAAATGGATTGAAACTATGTTCTAAAGACTGGTAAGCATTGAATTAGTTATCTGGTATGTGGCTTCTTTCTAGACTAGCATTAAATAGATGTAATACAGGACAATATCTCTTGCATTAAGTAGTTCTGACAAATTAATTTTGACCCATGAGCTTAATAAAGTCTGTTAAGTAGGCCCAACACCTCTGTTAAGTTAAATGGAGACTGAATATTTAATTATTTTAATCGTCTGATAAATTTGAAATTGAGAAAGTAACAGCCCTGCAAATCTTAAAATATATTTTCAGCCCTGTGTGTCATTAAGCAATACTCTAGTGATTTTACTGCATTCAGGAGGTTACAAAGTCAAGCCCAGCCACCCCTGATTGAATGAGAATTGCACGTTAGTTCAAGGAAAATAGTTTTCCAGAGGTTAAAGTACCAGCCCAGGGAAGCCAAGACACATTTGCAGGAATATTTAGAATGGCGATTAGGCAGTAGAAGGAACAAAGATGGGCAGCCTTAATAATGATAAAATACATCACGCTGAAGTCGGTTGCAGCCGTTCTTATAGTAAAGGACATGAAATTTTAGCAGTTTATGTTTGAAGAACTACCACTTTCCTAGTCATCTTCAGGTCTAAATACAGAGATGTAAACATTAAAAGACCAGGTAGCTACAGCAGAACTACGCTGCCAGCCACAGCAGGGCTGTGTGTGCCCTCTCAGCTCTCCCAGTTCCCACCAACACACAGTCTCTGCAGGCAAGCAGCGGTCTGCTCCCAGTTCTTTTTTCATGTTTAAGAGCTTTTTTTTTTTTTTCACCCCACAAACTTACTCTGATGCCCATCAGTAAGTCACACAAGAAATCTCTCATGACTGCAAGACCAGAGCTTCGCACTCAGCTTAAGCTGGTGCTGCTGTTGAAAGACTATGTCCACATCCCCCCTGCCTTTCACACCCGATTTGTGACACCCGTCCCCAAGGGGTCTGCTGAACTGGGTCAGCAAAATACCTGTATTGGCACAAAGCAAGGAGGTGCAGGGAAAGGAGAAATATCGTCGGGTAGACATAAAGATGCACCTAAACCTTTGGACAGTAGTATCTGGTTATTGAACTACAGCTCAAGTATAAAGTTTTTGAGCAATCTAATTTCTGAACAGCACAACTGAAGTCAGTAATAATGGAGACTGTGATATTTCCTAGAAAGAGCTTTCAAAAAAAAAAGTAATCTTAACAAGGATCATGAATGAACAGAAAAGTGACTTTGCTATTAAGAGGCGGAAAAGTATTCCTTTCATGGGAAATAGCCTGTGCAAAGATGTCGTTATAGAGGGGCAGACGATTAACAGGACACCAAAGAGAAGAAATGTTGTGATATGCTGGGATAGAGACATGTTCCTGCTGTACATGTACATTTGCATATTTACATGTGCCAGGAAGACAAGGATGACAATATTGTTAATACAGGGTTTAATTCACTGCACAGAAATAAAAATTAAACGTCCAATACAATAGCTCAAATATTCTTACTGCTGAGCATGCTAATCACAAAGAATCAATTCATTGGCTCCAGGTATTCCACCGTCAGACCAGTTGGTACGTTGCTTTTCTTTTTCAACTTTCTCACTTTTGTAGAGTATCTATGCCACAACTTGATATTTTCCTGCAAGATTTTTTTCAAAGTCATCTAAACTTAAATAGTCTACAGTTTATGGACATGCAGTGCAACAGACCTCTTAGCAAAATCAGTATATATGTATTCTTTAATTTTCCATAATAATCCAATAAGAACACAAGATGACTCAACTGCAACTATTAGGCCTAATCTCACCAAGTAATTATTTTACTAAGAAAAAAAAAAGTATTTCTGAAACCATTCTCTCCAGAGGATGGTTGTGCACTGGACATAGAAGGACAGATACTAATCAGCAGCAGTAGAATAAAAAGGACAAAAAGCAACCACAGTCAGTACGCTGAGAAGTCATCCCTGTTAAAATCAATACTGTGATTAATGCTGAAACACAGGAGATCAGAATCCATCATGTAATATTTTTTCCTGCCTGTACTGTTATTTTATTACTTTAACTTTGCTATGCTGATCTGTTTTACTGCTGAATAATTGCTGGAGACCTGCTCCATCCCTTTCTTGAGAAACAAAGGGAAGCTGACAGGCACACTTAGCTGAGAAGAAAGAGGATGAGAAGGAAAAACAAAGTAAAAGCAAATCTGTGTTATTTATTTGAACTTCATAGCATAAACTAAACCGTACAACCTGGCAGATTTTTTTTCTGCTGAAACTGCAGCAACGTCTTTCAAGGTTTTCCTAGATTGAGTTAGTCACTCTGCCACAGACACCATCGCTCCGGTGACCCTAGACCAACCTGGTGAAGACTGGTGGTCGCAGTATTTCTGCCCCTTACCTTGCACTGGTCTTTTCTGCATTCATTTTCCATTGCAAAAAGAATCATGTCCTCCAATTTCTATCCCCTGGAAAGCAAACACCACAAAGTAACCTTGACGCATTGATATATAATTTTAAAAGGCAGGATCAGGTTCATATAATTGAAAAGTATCTGTTCAGAATATTTCAGTCTTACAATTTCTTTTTATTTAAAGTCTTTGATTGTTGCAATAAAGAATGACCTTGATACATAATAAATGTGTTGGTTCTCTGGTAATTTAACAGATAGGTTTCAATGTGGGGTAGACTGCTTTACAGAAATGGATAAAATTATATTTGCTTGGATTCTTGAAATAAAATAACTAGCCATGTATCTGCAAAATTTGACTGGTGACATACCAATATTTACTGTGTGGAAACATATGACTGAGCACATCGTGAAATAACACTAATAACTTTTTCTACCCATAAAGTTACAGTTTAGGAAGCAGTCATCAATTATAGTTATTCCCTATCCCACTCTACCTACAGCGCCTTAGCAAGCCCTGGTATACCTTGACAGCACTGCGCTGGGGAGTGGACCGGTGAGCACCAGCAACTTCATAAAGAAGGAAAATTAACATTGGAAAATCTTAGTTACAGAGTATTAACTTCAGAAATCCTACCCCAAACAGATAAATGTGTTACTCTAAAGAGTAACAAGGAGTAACATCCGTTATTATCTATGAAAAAAATATCACAACAGGGTTCTCTTCTACTCAAAAGCTATGCACAAGCAGTTCCACTAAAGTCTACAGAATTACACTGATATTAAGTGAATAGAATAAATAAGATAGCATAACCTATTTAGGAAGGAAGGAAGGGAGGGAGGGTCATTTCCATACTTAATGCTTGGTTGGGCTCTCTATTTACAAATAGACCCCATAGGCATGGCAGCCTAATGCATTGTGCCCTTAATATTATCCCTCTTCCACAATAATATCCCTTAATATTCTTGATTTCTAAACAATTAAAGTAATTTGCATTTGCCTTACAACTGACATGGGCTGAAGATGTTTTTAAAACCTTGACTGAACTTTTGGTCTCATAATACTAATATGTAGAAACTGCAGAAGTGTTGTAAGTGTATATTTCACAATTTTGCTAAAGATAATTATTTAACCATTGCTAATTATAATAATAAATGATTTAAGCATTAATTATAAAGTCATATAGTCGAGAAAAGGTACATATATTTTATACACCTAGCAGATTTTATTAGACCGCTCTATTGGGCTTTGCTTTTCATCACTTTGCACAAGTTTTTACATCAAAGATTTTAGTCTGACACTTGCTTTCTTCTTCCTTTCTGTTTTATAATATTATTGATGTATAATTTAATGATGGAAGATTTTGAATGTGTTTGTTGATAAATAGACAAGAAGCTTTGTTCTCCATAGGATCATTGCTTTTTATCTTTTCTTCATTGAATT
Organism: Phaethon lepturus; assembly: GCF_000687285.1. Lineage (NCBI taxonomy): Eukaryota > Metazoa > Chordata > Aves > Phaethontiformes > Phaethontidae > Phaethon > Phaethon lepturus. The sequence continues at coordinate 16,738 of NW_010541241.1, read as the reverse complement.
GTCAAGACTGCATACTTAATCACAGCTAGGTGTTGGGCTTCATCTCAAACACCATAAAGTCAACGAGAGCTTTCCAACTGATTTTTATTGGAATGGGACTGAGCACACTATTGGTAATGTGCAACTTATAAATGCCATTTGCACACATATCAATTTTATTAACTCCCTTAGTGTGGAGTTTTCAGAATGTAATAGTTTGGCAGGCATTACTTTAGATTTATAGTGCTCCAAGATGACACTATTAAGCCACATTCACACCTCTGAAAATTGCTATAGCAACGGACTAGGACCAGTTCTTCCTCCACACTCATGGGTGAGAATCATCTCAACAACTGAAGCTTCTTCCGCCCCATTTCGGGGAGTGTCTCTTAAGGAAAAGGCAGTAGTGTGAGATATATTCACCTATATATATATATACACACACAAATAAGTATAGATGCAAATGGTATGAGCAGATGGCCATAAACTCAAAGGTAAAGCAGATATAATATGGGAAGGCATAGGATGTGTGGTTCCGATTTCTAACTGAACCGCTACGGTGGAGTTCCCCTCTTTGGGAAGGTGCCTTCTGAATCTTTTTGTCTTCTACAGACTTGGGAACCTGGGACAAAAAGCTGAAAAGATGTTTTGAGCATTTCTTAAAATACCAGCAATTCCTACAAAAAGAGAGAAGGTGACTGACCAGTCTGGCTCCCAGTGCTGTCTCCAAAACTCTCTGCACAAACAGTTGACCCTGCCAGAGCCACTCTTTCTGCTGTTGCAGTGGAAATATCCACCCTCTTCATCCCTGTGAGGTTCCCGAGGGCAAAAGTAGTCAAATCATCAGGTTTCTGGGCACCCTTCAAGTCACTGGCCATTGCACAGAGCATGCAAAAGGGCTGAACAGACAAGGAAACAAGACGTCAATCTTCGCCGAGGATGCTACTGGAGAGAAACCTTGTGCCTGAAACCCTCACTCACCTTCACAGAAGAAGTGGGATAATCCAGGTAGACATAGAGCCAAGTCACTGGACTGGTTTCTCTGGGAGAAGGAACAAAGATTGTCCCTTCATCTGAGAGCGCAGCTAACCAAAGAAAATAAGAGGAAAGGCGATCTCCTGTTGCTATTTCTTACACTTTGAGCTTAGCCTTTATCCTGGCTGTGAAACTAGCTTCTTAATATGTGAAAAGTTAAGGGACCACTATTTGTTTATTAAGCATATTTCTAACTAAGTCTTCATACTTTTAACTAAACCTTTACATTTCTATTTGCCTGGGAAACAAAATGTCTCTGACTCCAGTGACATGTTGGGTTATTGTACTTTTAAACGGTATTTCAGAATTAGTGTATAGGACCATCTCCTCCGTAACTGCAATGCATGGTAGAGCTTGACTCATTTTTTTTTGGCAATGGTAACATTCCTGACTAATGCTGAATCATGCTGGTAATACCATTTAATAATTTTCTAGCATAAGAGCTACAAGCAGTATTTTCACAGAACTAAGATTAATTTTCTACAAAAAAAAATAAAGTCACATACTTGTGAGTTTGAGATGTTCTCTAAAGAGTTACCTAATTCTGAATTAATGCCTTCTAAAGCATTTCTGAACAATTTCTTTTTGATAAGATTATAGAGGTAATTATATTATATAGGTAGTTAGCAGATAATCTTTTGAAATAAAGAGACTTAAAAGCCAGAGGAGTTAGCTTCTCAGTGCCTGGAGATGGAGTGTAACCATCACGAACATCTCTTCGCTTTTTGTTCTTTGAGAGGTGGTAAAAAGAACAAAATTGAGGATGAAATCAATGCAATGCGGAGATGCGGGCAGAAAGCAGAATAAGGAGGCTGTGGCTACTTCACAGGACCAGCGCTGGTGGGCAGCAAAGCAGTAGGAGCTTCCCTCTTCCACAATAGCTGGTTGGAGGGCAAACATCCGATCGCTTCAAACCAGATGCTTGAACATGGGTGGCCTGCTTTCCCTCTGTTTTCTAACCACTGGGCAACAGATTCTCTCTCTTTCTGCAATAATATTAATTTGACAGTACTCCAGCAGAAGACTGTTGTCCTCCAAGACATACTGAGGCAAGAGCTGATGGGGGCATAAATCACATCATCTTAAATCAGCTGTGCTGAATCTGGCCCAAAGCTCTTACGATTCATTGTGCTTAAAGGTTTTTACTATAATGTCAAACCATTGCCATGACCGCTGCCATTGGCTCTCTCACTGTTCTGGCTCCAGTAGCTAGTCACTGTGTCGTGAGCACAGGATGATACCAGCAGACACTTCTTGAAAAGGACTTAAAAGGAAGAAGAAAAGAGTAAAAAATTATTTCACAATTAGCAAATGAAATGGTATTGTCCTTGCAAAATACCTACTGCATCAAACCTGAGATGCAGCTGTTTCAACCCTACTTCACCACGTTTGCTTATGCCTATGCATAATTTGAGTTCTCCTCTATGCACTCATCTGATAACGTGGCAATGAATGAATTTTGAAAAAGTGGCTTAGCTCATCAGCTATGCAACTTTTTCTTTTTTTTTTTTTTTGTTTGTTAAACTAAGCACTTCCTTACAAAGAACGTGGTCACTACACAACTTAAATATATTTACATCTGTAAATGTAACTGTACTGAACTGTAACTGTACTGTTACATGTACTGAAAAATACAGTACATATTGATAATACAATACAAGTAGTTCTTGTTTGTTGACAGGTCACTAGTGGTCCTGGAGAAGTAAAAGGCCTCTCACTAGAATAAGAAGAAAAAAAAAAAGTGACTTTCAAAGACAGAGAAACAACTTTTGAGGAGTGTTTAGAAGACCTGAGGAGAGTCAATGGGCAAATATAGGAGTCTACCAACACTTTTTCTGTGAAAATAATTTTAAAATGTTTGTCCTGTGGGGCAATATTCTCCATGCCAGTGGTAAATGATACACATTCTTTCCAATGACCTTCAGCTCCTGCCAGCTCAGTTCTGCTCACCCATCTTCAACTTCCTTTGAGTTTCCAACGAGTCAAGGTCTGGAGTATTATGCACCAGATGGATAAACTACATATTATAATCTGAGAAAATTCTGTCAGTACTTTTTCTCATTTACTATTTTATTTTCTTCTCAGATAGGTTGTTCAGATATGTTTTCCCAAATTTCCCCACTATTTTAGCTAGTCTTTTAAATCTTCTTTCCGTTTCCTGCAGACTGATCTCTGACAAAGCTCTTTCCTCTGACGAAACCATTCCAAGGATTACTAAACCGCAAATCACTATGAAAATAAACTAAGGTATTTCACATATAAAACTCGAAGTGAGCCAAACATGATTTATCTTTAAAAAGCTACAAAACAACAGCCTTAAGACAGACACAGAAAACATTCAGCAAAAAGTACAATCATTCATTTAGAGCAAAGGTAAATCTCCATGCAGGTTACAAACACTGGATATCTGCACTTGCGTTTTCCCAGGCTGTATTGTTGTTGTTATTCATTTCACGTCTAAACTTAAATCCCAACTCTTTAACATTTAGACAGGCTTGTGAAAATAGGTGTTGTTTAATGTTACTGACTTTATAAAGAACTCTACAAAAACATAAACCAATATAAATGCAACCTTTATTTATATTTTCTGTTTTTCTTCTAAGGTGTATCAGCTGATTATCTCTCTTAAACAGATTGCTTATTCAAAGGAAGGCTGAGTATATACTGTACTGTTTCACTCTAAGGTAAGAACCAGTTTCCTGTTTTCTTTTAACCTATTTGTAAACTGTGAAGTTTGCCATCAAGTAGCTACATGGTATTTGTGGGTGTTATAACCTGTCAAACGTGAAGGATTATTTAAACTAGTAGGTTTCTTAGCGATTTTCTCCCAGATATCAAGTTATTTCCTTCTTAAAAAGAACTTCAGACACCTAGATGAGAAAGCCACATGAAGCTCATGGAGTTTGTAGATTTGTTCCCATGTATAATTTTGTGACATTCTTAAATTCCACATACAGTCTTTGTTATGTGAGTTATTTTCATCCTTGGTGATTAAAACTTCAGGACTACAGTTACAGAATTTCTAGTAGAAAGAAAAAAAAAATGTGTGAAGTAGTCTGTAATCAATTCTTTTCAACATGTGGGCTATAATCCTCGTTAAGAACATAAGAAATTCCATTCTGGGTGAGACCCTTGGTCAATCCAGTCCAGCTGGGAGAGCCTGAATGACTTGCCATGATCCAGAGTCTTCTCCAACATCTACATTTCTTGGATTAGGGATATTAATGCAGACATCTCTGCCTGATCCCTTCCTTCAGTATATTTTCATGGACTTGTTATCCATGGATTTGTCTAATCCCTTTTTGAACAGCCTGATACTGTCTGTCTCCACAACCTCCTGAGACAGTCGGTTCCAGAACTTCACTCGCACAGGGGAAAAAAGTACTTGTCTTTTGTATGTTTTGAACAGATTTTCTTCTAGTTCCAATGAGTTTCAGAACCAAGAGGAGTTGGATATTAAAATGCTCCTTTGGTCTAGCCAAAGCCAGACCTCAGAGAGCACAGGACGACACACTTCCCTCTTTTCCCGTGGTTTTCCAGCACGCGACTGTACCTGCAAAATTCACTGTCCGGTGTTAGCGAGCATACAGGCTCTTCCACTCTTTGCAGCACTACCACATCACAGCTTGCTGAATGCACAGATCTTCCCTTTCAGTTAGTCACCCCGCTTCAGCCTTGAGGCACAAAGTCTCCCTATTGCATAGCCTACCCTTGCTCCTGGTACGGACACCGAAGAGACCTGCGAAGCCACGCGTGGTGCAGATCAGCGGTGGGCACTTTGCCCTCGCTCGGATGCCCGCCGGGAGATCGGGACCCCTTAGCAGGGAAGCGCCACAAAAGCAAAGGAAAGCACAATTTCTGCAAACAGGCAGTTCCCAGGAAATGCTGGTGCCGTGACGCGCTGTATCAATAAGCCTAATTTAACCATTAAAATTAATCTAAAAACGACCATTGCAAATGTAGGAAGTAAAGACATTTCTCTAAGAAAACTGATTTAGATTAAATACCCTTCTCTTACGGTTTCCTTAATAACACATGGCATTAACTAGTATACATAAGTGTCTATAATGGTGTAAGGAACAAAATGGGCTAAGAGAAAAAAGAAATGGTAGGATTTGTTTAACTTGTTTTTGCAAACTAAATCCATAAGCCTGTTTCAGCTTTTCCTTTGAAGTGGAATTTAGATAGGTGCCACTTGGAGGCACTCTTATACTATTGTCACTTGAAGTTTCTTATAAGCATTTCATGCAGGAAAAGAGTAATTTTTTTAATTTTTTTTTTCTCCTAATAATCATCTAGAAATAGGTAATTAACAACGGTTTGGGTGGTTAAACTTTGACATTACTTGTATTTATTACCTTGTAATTTTGTCTGAGGTAAACAGTCCCCTATACTTTCAATAAAACTGACATAATTCCCTTCTGTAGCAGATGATAAAATGTTTTCTGTGATGCAATATTGGTTCAAAAAAAGTGGTTAGAAAGGATTGCAAACTGCAAACTTACACAAATTATTCACTTTAAAACTGTGTGGGGTTTTATCACTTCAGATTTGAAATTAAACACCCGGTTTATAATTACATTCTATATATGTTAAATTATATATCATTATCTTCGAGAAGCAGAGAAAAGTGTTTCTGTTTTATAGGCACATATAATCTCTCCATTTTGATTGCATGTTAGATATGGAACTTTGGAATACATTTCATTGTATTTGGAGCACTGTATTTCTTACACAAATGCAAAACTCAAATAATTATTCTCAGTCTAAGCAGAGATGACATTCAGCAAAGCATTTGTGCACCGTAAAAGTACTTTTACATTTTAAATGTGATGTGTTCATTAGCTTTCTATAGTTCACCAAAGAAAAAAATTAATCAGGTTAAAAGAAAGCTCACCCATTGCTTGCAAGGCAACATGTTGCACATCCATGAAAGCCTAAAAAGCAAAAAAAAAAAAAAAAAGGACTTGGACCACAAGTGTTGCCTTCAGTAAAGGGTATATAAAGGGAACTGGTCTACTAACAGAGGAGAAATAAAAGCATGATTCAGAAGCTCACAAATTGGGTCCTTTTCAGACTAACCAGGGCTCTACTACCCATGTTCCCATACCACCTCATACCTCTGCATTGGGTCAGCTGACCAAGATTTGTAAAGGATGATGCAGGATCCTGCTGAGGATGTCATTAACAGCAGCACAGACCTGTACGGAGGTGCTGCTGGTAAATCCCACCAGCACGGCCTTACGGCATCTCAGCACCAAGCAAACAGCAATGTTACAAGGCCCTCTCATTTCAAATCGCTGTTTCACGCGGCTAAATTGTGCAGTTCAAAATACTTTTGACCAATGTGTGTAATTCAGAGAGATGTACCTCGTGTTCATCTTTCCAAAGAAAACCTTGCATATGCTCTAGATACACATTAGGAATTCCTCAGAGTGAAGGAGATTAGCACAAGCTATACTTGAACACAGCATAAGTCTAAATACTGAGTGGTGAGAGATAATATCTGCCTAGGGAGCCATAAGGACAAAAGCATGCTTAAGGAGAGTGATAGGTTTCAGCAATGTCATAAAGAAGGCAGCAAGTGGAAGCCACCTCGCCAGGAAGAAGCTGAAAGCCAGGGAAGCTACGAGAAGAGCAAAGGGAAACGGATATTAACCCTTGGGAAATCTTTCAGCTCTACTTGCACCCTTCTTTTCAGAGTCTATGAACTTTCCTTCACAGCAGGCACCCGTCATGCTTTTCTGCCGGCATTGTTTCCTTTCCTAACCCCGGAGCAGCCCCGAAGGGCCGGAGCAGCCGCGCCAGACCCCGTGTCCCGTCTCCAGAAGCCAAAGCCTGCCCCCGCCTACCCCACCGCCGGCAGCTCAGCACCGTGCTTTCCAAAGAGTAAGTTACCCATGGGGGATTTCTCCTCAATGAATGTGTCTAGCTTCTACCTGAACATAAAGTCTCTTTACTATGAATATTATGTTCTACTCTGCTAAAGGCATCTAAGCTAAACGCATACTGCATACGGAAGTAATATTGACCGTGAAAAAGCAATGGAGACAGACAACAAATTTTCCCAACATCCTGTGGTGGGAGTTTCAGAGTTTATCCCCACGCTTCATAGCTTGTTTGTTTTGAATCTGCCACCTCCTTACTCATCCTTCTCTTTATCTTCAACCACTTGAAATCTTTCTCTTTTTTTTCCCCCCTTTTCTCCTTCCCTTGTTATCTATTTACTTTTTCACTTTTTCCCTACTTTTTCATCCTTGTTCTTCTCCCCACCTTTATTTTTCCCTCCAGTTTCTACAGGAAACCCTCTCTCTCATGTCAGGCACGTATTAGTGGCATAAAAATATTCTCTGCAAAATTAAACAGGAATTGGAAAGCCCAATCCCCTAAGAGACAGGACTTCTTATATGTCTTATTCTGTTCAGAGAAGTCTTCTGGCACTATTCATAATGCAGAATTGTATTGAGTACATGACAAATACATTTTTTCAGTGAACTGAGGTAGTTGGTTTGCCACATCTTCCCTTGCCCCCCTCATCGTTGAAGACTTTGTACACAAAAAAGACTTAAACAGAACATCATCTAAGCCAAGCATTTATTACATGGAAGTCAAATTTCCTGAGAACAAAGTAGCAGAGGCAGCATAAAGAATCTGTTGTTTGTTAGACTTAAACTACAAGTACTTGATTACAAGATGTTATTCCACCGCTCCTGTCAGTTCACCTAAACATGGTTTTCTGAACAGCCCTCCATTAAAGACAGTCTGGAGTCAAAATCTCAGCAGCAGTTGGATCGTGGAGGCATTAAAGATGTATTAATATCCTTTCTTAGCCCTGCCATTATTTCATGGTAGAGCCGTAGGCTCCTCCATGATCATCAGTGTAGAAGGACTCGCATCCCACACAAAAGAGGTCATCTCCAACTGGTCAACCTCTCTGTTGATGATGTATCAGAGCACAGAAAAGCCTTTTCTTCAAGTTAAATGTTTCCTTCTAGCTAATACTTCATCCACCCTCAGGTCACCAAGTGATTTATGCTTGTGATTTTTACACCCAAACTGGTCTCTGATGCTAATTTGACAAGCCAACTGGTGAATCCTTAAAACACTTTCCTGTTAAAGTGACTAGACAGAGTTGAAACTGTGCATTAGGGCGTCAATCACAGAAACCATCTGTTCTAACAAGGTTTTTTGTGCTTTTCAAATTCAAGCTTTCTGAATGAGATGCTGACTGTTTTATAAAATACTGACAAGAATCAATATACAAGAAATTACCTATTCAGCATCTCTTAGAGATTATAATTGACAGTAGTCAGGTAACAAGTAAAGATGTTTTGAATGATTAACATTAGGGAGGATGAGTTATAGAGTCTCTTCATTAATTCTGTATTAAATTAACCTTCCTAACACTTACAGTTTGAGAATTGCTTTGCAAAACATTGCATATGAGCCTTAAGTGCAAGGCGTTGTTTCCCATGGCTAGTCACAACTGCCATAAAATAAATCTGGGATCTAGATGAGCTTTGTTGTCTTTCAAGACAATATCCTATGGTAATTTTATTTTTGGTCATGAATTACTCACTCTATCACCATCATCTTCTCATTTATCACACTAAGCTTCCAAAACTAAAGAGTGATTCAGAGGAGTTATCAGGAAAACCCTTTTCCCCATGAGGGCAGTCAAGCAGGAAGCAGCTTGCCCAGCTACGTTACACCATCTCCGACCTTGTAGGTTTGCAGGACCTGAGTGGATCAAGCCCTGAGCAAGTGGGTCAGACCCCCGAGCTAACCCTGCTCTGGTCTGACCAGAGACCTCCTGGGGCCCCTTCCCACCTAAATTAATCTGTGATCCTTGGATCCCAAAATAGTCTGCTTACACCAAATATTCCACCATTAGGATTTACAAACATTAGGCTGACCTTGCCTTGTCTAAGATAGCCCAAAGCTCCCTGAGGCTCCACAAGTTCAAGGCAGAGTAATCATGTTGTTTCAGTTCCTAACAAACTACAACCCTTGTCTCTGCTCTTGTCCACTTCAGCAAATCTACCAGCGACTTACGACATCAGGCTTTTCTAGAGAGATAAAATATTGTTTCGCTAGAATTTCTTCCTTCCAGACACTCTACAGATATTTTGATTGACAGCAGTGTCACATAGAGAAATACAAATATTTTGGATACAATTATTTCAAAATTTTGTGCCCTTCAGTTGCTATATGGCATTGCCATCCCAAACTTCTTACAGCAAACTGTAACCAGTCTCTCTTTGGATATCTGCAAGCGGCCGGGGAGAAACTTCCCTATTCTGATGAACCAGGTAATACTGAGAATTCAAAAAAGGAAAGAACATTGTAACATCAGACCCCTGTTAATGTACAATAAAACTAGTCTTCTATTTATTTTGAAAGTAGCAGACACCAACTTTCTTCATGCTTGTCCTGGTTTCAGCTGGGCTAGAGTTAATTTTCTTCACAGAAGCTAGCATGAGACTATGTTTTGGATTGGGGATGAAAAAATTTTGATAACATGTTGATGTTTTCAGTAGTTGCTAAGCAGTCAAGGACAGTCCATCTTTTCACGCTGCCCTGCCAGTGAGAAGGCTGGGGGTGCACGGGAAGCTGGGAGGGGACGCAGCCAGGACAGCTCACCCCGGCTGGCCAAAGGGATATTCCATACCATATAACGTCATGCTCTCTCTGTAAAGCTGGGACAAAGAAGGAGGAAGGGGAAGCTGGGGCGTTTGGGGTTATGACATCTGTCTTCCCAAGAAACGATTACATGTGATGGAGCCCGGCTTCCCCAGAGGAGGCTGAACCCCTGCCTGCCCACGGGCAGTGGTGAATGAATTCCTTGCTTTTCTTGCGTGTGCAGCTTTAGCTTTACCTGTTAAACTGTCTTTATCTCAACCCATGACTTCTCTCACTTCTACACTTCCGATTCTCTCCCCTGTCCCATGGTAGGGGAGTGACTGAGAGGCTGTGTGGGGCTTAGTTTCCGTCTGGGGTTAAACCACGACAACTTTATATTTCCTACAGATCTTTATCAAGAGTTTCGATATATATGTATTTTCTCCAATATCCTTTTATCCTTCATGAGACCAGAGTGTTCTACAAACAATACAGTGTTCACCTGTTGGTATGCAGCGACAGAAGGCACAATTCCTTCCCAACACACCACACAAAAAATACATGAGAGCCAAAGCAATTCTAAGAGAAAGCAATAGATAAACTTTAGGGAAGAAATGTCCACCCAGAGTGGGAAGAACCTCTCCGTTACAGTCTTCCTTTTATGTGTTGATACACAAAACAAGAAAATGGGGGAGTGAACATGACACTACAATTCATTTTTCTAAATTAAAAAAAGTCTGATAGATACATATATTACACTATAGCACAGCATTCCTTTCTACCAGCAGCCCGTGAAGCTCACGATGCCCTAGGTGTTCTCGGGAGGGCTGCTGAACAGACTGCCGTGATAGAACAGACCTTCACTCCGTGAAATCCTGCTGACAGCTAGGAGCTGAACGCTGCAGTTTCTTGTACCCTTAAGATAACACAATTGCTTGGATGCAGCAACATCTTACGCAGTTTATGAGGTAGTGATCAATCTCTGATTGACAATTCCAATTAGCAGCACTCTTATGTGCAACATTATGGCATTTTATAACAACTTTCTGTTGCCTATTAAATCTCCGCAGCCATCTTATATGAAACAGAGTACTTTATAGATCATTTGATACCCAACGCTGTCAATTACGTTTATTTTGAAAGGCTTTATTGGTATTGCAACATGCTGCTTTTGATATAAAAATTCATACCTATAATACCTAACGATATCTTCCAAGACCTCAGCATTTCTTCTCTAAAGAGCTACTGGCATTTGAGGCTGGCACAAGAAGACTACTGCATCCTATTATTACTGTTTCCAGAACACAGTGTATTTCAGGTATAAGGTTTTGTACATTTAGAGATGAATTTTTTTCCCCCTCCAACGGAGGTGATTCATAATGGAATACAGTAATCATAAGAAAAATGACATCTGTTTCAAAATATGGTTCTCTGTTACAGTCACGATGACATATCACATTTTGCTTGGTTGAAAACACGCTAGAAAATGGTGTTCATTTGAGATGTGTTATGAAATGTCTAAACAGAATTTTCATGGAATAACATCCTTCCCAAAAACCCACCACAAACGAGACAATAATTACACAGCAGGGTCATACCTTAGTATCCCCTTTAGAATTTGTAACCAAGGTCCATAAGAAATACAAGAAATAAGCTTGTCTTTTGGTTATCAAGTTTATTCCCTGTATTGAATATGAGTTTGTTTCAGGGTTGGTTTTTTTTTTTTCCTCACTGATATTTCTTTTGGAAAACTAAGCTTTCCGTCATACAGAAGGTGATAAATTACTGAGAAAAGAGAGTATCTTTTCTCGTCATGTGTGTGGATTGTACCAGAGACTTGTTTTCCTTGTTATTCTTGAAGACATAGACAGTATATAAAATAAAGTTTTCCTCCCCTCTCCCCAGAAATCCCAGAACGGCAATTTGAGCTTAAATTTTACCTTAAGCATTCTTTAAATTAACCACTGAACACTTCCAAAACTAAATTTAAAGATGACTGATCAGCAAAAACTTTGTAACACCACCAAAAAAAGAAAAAAACGATTGTAAAGTACAGATAAGGAGGTTGATATATGCACTTGAAATACTAGATATCAGCAGACAGAATGCAAAGCACAGCAGGGCAGTTACAACTCGCTGTGATTCATCTCTTAAATGATAAAGCTTTTTTAATTTTATGAAGTATTTGTCATATCCATGAAAAATTTCTTTGATTTCCATCCCTTAGGATTTTGATGTACAGTACAGCATTACCTTCATATAAGGATTAATGTTGGAATTATAAATAAACTGCTCAATATTTAGGACTATTGATGGTGGTAAGTGGCACTCAGAAAGTTGAATTCCCTCACTTCACAGTAACTTTACGGTATCACACAAGACTAGGAGCTATACAGGGAGGACGTCCTCTATTTTATTCATAAGGGAGTGGGCCTGAAATGCATTGATTTCAAAATTATTTTGCAAGTTGCCCCTTAAAAAAATATTATAAATTGTCCCTGCAACTCAAGAAATTTTTTTTTCCTTGGGAAATTATTGTGAGGCAATATATATGCATATATCTAATGCACAGGCACACATACATATAAAAACGTTATTGGAGAGGAAAATTGTATTGCATTGCATTAATAAAAGCAAAGATAAAAATTCAAATAGGAGCTTCAGCATAACCTGTCTCTCCTAGTCATAGTGACTGTGCGCGAGTTAAACTATCCAAGATACCCTTTGGCTTTCCCTGCCTTCCTGCCAGGTCACCCTCCCCCTGTGCCCTGGGCACCTCCCGCTTTCTGGCTCAGGGATTTTTCTTCAGCTGCCAGCCCCGATCGCTATCTGCGCTGCCAGGTGCTCTGCATATCCTCTGCTAACGAGGCATATCTTCTGCTCTGCTGAAAAACTTCGTCTTTTGATATTTTGGCAGGTTTCGTTCCCTCCCAGCTCTTCCTTTTCACCCCCGTCCACCTCATCTCCTGCCAAAACGCACATTCCTTGAACTACTCTTTCTCCAATTCACTTCCACATGACTGTGGGGTCATATAGGGCAATTCCTGTGCGAGCCCCCTAAATAACCCTGGTCCTCAAACATCAGAGGGGACCTCTCTCTGCCGCACACTCAGGGATGGTATGTTTTAGCTTTAAATTGAGTCTTTCTGTGACACGAAACAATTTGTGTTAAACATTTTCACACAAGCTATTAAAGAGTGAGAGACCTTGTTCAAATTTAAACAGGACCCTCCCTCCTACGCATTAAAAAAAAAATAGCCAAATTTGCTTAGTGTGTTAAATAGCAATAATCAAGAAGTGGCAAAACATAATACCAAATACCATTTGTACGTGGAGACAGGGAGGAATCAGCATCACCCATCCTGAAATCATTGTTAAATTTGGCATCATGTGCCACAGACAAGGATAAATCTTCCCTCTCATCCGTGTTCAAGGGCAGTTTGGACCTCTGCTGTATATTCTGCAGCTCTGTTACTCTCCACTGATTTTTGGTAGAGATGCATAAAATATGCAACACAGAGCTGTGGTGCAAACCGGAGGATGTAAGTTTATTCCTGCTTTGATGAAGGGAAAACACACTTCTCATCTATTCCCCTTGGACCTCATAGGCAGGAAAACGGAGTTCCATGGTACGCCTTCAGAGAGGAGAGTGCTGTTAGCCCAAATACCTCGATCCAGTAATAAAGTAAAACCATTAAAAAAACCCCACAGTGATAATAGTTGACTAGAACTGTGTGACATTCCCTATGTAGCTGGAATACCTCTACAATTTTTAAGGTGTTGAACTTGTGGAGTTAGAGTTTACATTTTAACAGGATAATATATCTCAGATCTCACCTAACAATCAAGTTTAATAAAAACCTATTGGAAAGCCTTAGGTGTATTTTAAACAACATCCCTTCTTTTTTTATCCAGAATCTCAAAATCTATACCCAAAATGGAACTTAAATATTGTAGCATGAAAACAACACTTATGCTGTGGATTCTTTACCTTCTTCTAACTTTTTGTACGTATATACACATATGCCCCCCATGAATCAACTTTTGTGGTACATCTTATTATTTTTCAACTTTTACTCTTCATTTTCTATTTTGTTTGTGTGGCTACCCAAAATAAAAGTATTTACATACAATAAACAGTTAAATATAAATATAAAACATTAATTTTACATTTAATAAACTTTGTCAGATACCTTATGCTACTTCATAAAAGATAAAGACACTAAATTTTAATTTAAAAGCTTAATTTGTATTGAATTCTAGAACTAGTCTTATTTAAAATAGACTTTCATTATAGTAGGCTGTCATTTAAAATTAACTATAAAATGTATAGACAAAATGTCTTCTGATATGCTTGTTCCCTCTACCAGGTTGTTCTACTGACATGCCCTCAAAAATTGTCTTAGCCTTCATGAGGAAATTATTTCAAAATGCTCTTTTATTTTTCTTTTTCACTGTATAGGTGGTAAATAGGTTAAAAAAAAATTAATTTGCCCAAGATTATCTAGATGTTTACCTAAGGAACTCAGAGGTAAAGACAGGAATTGGATATGCATCTTCCAGCTCTTCTAACACCAATGCCTTCCTTCCCAACAGATCATGTTATCTCCTGTACCATATCACACCACTTAAAAAAAATAAAATACCCAGAAGATAAATAGTAGACAGGTCAGACAGCAGTCCTGTCTGCTACTTTCCCTAGTTCGAAATGCAAACAAGAATTGACCTGTACCACTTCTCCTGATCTCAAACCAGTTAGAGTGCATCTCCTCCAGAAGCCAGGCCAAGGGAAATCAAGTCAATGATCGTGGATAAAAGCTTTTCCGATAAACTCTCAATTCATTAAATCAAATGGAGACTTTAAATTAATAAAGAATATAATAAATTATTTCTTAATCCTGCTGTATCAATATATCATACATGGTACTACAACGCGACGAGCAGTAACACTAAAAGCTTTATGAAAGTCATCTCGTCTTCGTTCAGAGCTCAGTGGTGGCCAGGGATGGGAGAGGAGTTACAGAGGGGGACGTAGAGGAGCAGGAGCAATGGGTCACAACTGAGCATATGGGAAGGAGGACCTCACATCGGCATTGAGCTGACAAAGTGACATTCACAAACTGATGCCACAAGCTTCTCCCATACTCTTCCCCATGACCTGGCCAGGTGTCCTAGCCCTCTGCTTGCAAAGGGCGGCTCAGTAGCAACATCTAAACATGCAGCAGGTAGACAGGATGTGGAAAGACACCACACAGTCTCAGCTCTGCCTTACACTCAGGGTTACCATCACACTACAGCAAACCTAAAACTACCTAGAAGTGGCAAATCCAGTCAGTCCAGAAGGAACACAGCAAAACCAAGTGAAGAATATCAAATTCACGTTATGGTACAGAGGCTGACAGTGCCATAGAGAGGACCAATCTGTTCTGGTTGCTTTAAGGAGCATAAGGAACAGGCTGTTTCCTCAAATTTAGAGAATATTTACCACTGTTAGCTATCACTGTACTATTATTATTAGCAAGATTGTGAAGTACAGTCCCATTAGTCTGCTGTTGACATGCTAGTTATTTTGAACTCTGCTAGCTTACAATTATCATATTAATTTAGGAAATTGCAATACCTTTAGTAGCTAGTGGCATCTACCACCTCTCTAGGCAACCTCTTCCAGTGCCTCATTACCCTCATAGTGAAGAATGAGGGTGCATCTCCTCCAGAAGCCAGGCCAATGGAACTCAAGTCAATGACCATTTTTAAACAATGATTTTTAAACAATGAAAAAAAATCAAAGTACCAACAGTTTTCAAAATTCTTGGTATTAGTAAAAGGAGGAAGCAGTAACTAAGGAACTTTTATTTATTTAGTCTTCCTTCCACGTAGTCAAAGTCTGCTCTTTCAGTTTAAAACCATTACCCCTTGTCCTATCGCTAAAGGTCCTGCTAGAAAGTCTGTCCTCATCTTTCTTATAAGCCCCCTTTCAGTACTGGAAGGCTGGAATAAGGTGTCCCCAGAGCCTTCTCTTCCCCAGGCCCTTCTCTTCTCCAGGCTAACAACAACAAGTCTCTCAACCTGTCCTCACAGCAGAGCTGTTCCAGCCCCCGGAGCATTTTTGTAACATCCTCTGGACCTGCTCCAACAGGTCCATGTCTCTCCAGTGCTGAGGGCTCCAGAGCTGGATGCAGCACTGCAGGGGGGTCTCAGCAGAGTGGAGTAATCCCCCCCTCAACCTGCTGGCCACGCTGCTTTGGATGCAGCCCAGGATACCGTTGGCCTTCTGGGCTGCAAGCACACATTGCTGGCTCATGTCCAGCTTTTCATCCCCCAGGACTCTGAAGTCCTTCTCAGCAGGGCTGTTCTCCATCCCTTCGTCCCCCAGCCTGTACTGGTACCAGAGGTTGCCCTGACCCAGGTGCAGGACCCTGCATTTGGCCTTGTTGAACCTCATGAGGTTCACATGCGCCCATTCTTCGAGCTTCTCCAGGTCCCTCTGGATAGCATCCCATTCCTCAGGCATGTCAACCACACCACTCAGCTTGGTGTCCTCTGCAAACTTGCTGAGCACTCGATCCCACTGTCTGTGTCATTGATGAAGATATTAGAGTATTGGTCCCAGTACAGACTGCTGAGGGACACCGCTCGTCACTGATCTCCACCTGGACATTGAGCCATTGACCACTACCCTCTGGATGTGACCATCCAACCAGTTCCTCATCCACTGAACAGTCCACCCATCAACTCCATATCCCTCCGATTTAGAGGGAAGGATGTTGTGGGGTACTGTGTCAAAGGCCTTACAGAAGTTGAGATAGATGACACCTCTAGCTCTTCCCACACTGACATTGTCACTCCACCATAGAAGGCCACTAGGTTGGTCAGGCAGGACTTGCCCTTGGTGAAGCTGCGCTGGCTGTCTCAAATAACCTCCCTGTTCTCCATGTGTCCCAGCACAGCTTTTAGGAAGATCTGTTCCATGATCTTCCCAGGCACAAAGGTGAGGCTGATGGGTCAGTAGCTCCCAGGGTTCTCCTTGCTACCTTCTTTAAAAATGGGTGCAGCGTTACCCATTTTCCTGTTACCAGGGACTTCACCTGAGTGCCAGGACTTT